>NC_092086.1:42308435-42575935 GCF_045679555.1 Salvelinus alpinus
TCGTCGTCGCCGGTCTACTAGCTGCCACCGATCCCTTTTTCCTTTTCGTTTATGTATGTCTAATTGTTTTCACCTGTTCCTTGTTGGGGTTTTGGGAGGTGTACTATTTAGTTTCGTTTCGCCCGCTAGTGTTTGTGCGGGCTTATTTGGTTGTCATGTTACGTCGGAGGTGGATTATTGATTTTGGGTTTTCGCTGTCCAGTTTATTTAAACAGTGGTCTGTGGGTTGTGTTTGCGCCTGTGTTTTGGCGTCACCCCTTTTGTACCTGTTCCTGTTTTACTGTGGACATTAAAAGCGTTTTGTTCCCGTGCAACTTCTGCTCTCTGCGCCTGACTCTACACCCATCATTCTCCTGACGTTACATATATCCACAGTAATATCGACATATCCTGAAAGGCCGCTCAGCAAGGAAGAAGCCACTGTTCCAAAGCCACCATAAAAAAGCCAGACTACGGTTTGCAACTGCACATGGGGACAAAGATCATACTTTTTGGAGAAATGTCCTCTGGTCTGATAATATAACTGTTTGGCCATAATGAGCATCGTTATTTTTGGAGGAGAAAGGGGGAGGCTAGCAAGCCGAAGAACACCATCCCAACCGTGAAGCATGGGGGTGGCAGCATCATGTTGTGGCGGTGCTTTACTGCAGGAGGGACTGGTGCACTTCACAAAATAGATGGCATCATGAGGCAGGGGAAATTATGTGAATATATTGAAGCAACATCTCAAGACATCAGTCAGGAAGTTAAAGTTTGGTCGCAAATGGGTCTTCCAAATGGACAATGACCCCAAGCATACTTCCAAAGTTGTGGCAAAATGGCTTAAGGACAACAAAGTCAAGGTATTGGAGTGGCCATCACAAAGCCCTGACCTCAATCCATGTGTGGGCAGAACTGAAAAAGTGTGTGCGAGCAAGGAGGCCTACAAAACCTGACTCTGTTACACCAGCTCTGTCAGGAGGAATGTGCCAAAATTTGCCCAACTTATCGTGGGAAGCTTGTGGAAGGCTACGCAAAACGTTTCACAGAGGTTAAACAATTTAAAGGCAATGCTACCAAATACTAATTGAGTGTATGTAAACATCTGACCCACTGGGAATGTGATGAAAGAAATAAAAGCTGAAATCAATCATTCTCTACTATTATTCTGACATTTCACTTTCTTAAAATATAGTGGTGAGCCTAACTGACCTAAGACATGGAATTTTTACTAGGATTAAATGTTAGGAATTGTGAAAAACTGAGTTTAAATGTATTTGGCTAAGGTGTATGTAAACTTCCGACTTCAACTGTATTTGCATGTTCATCACTTCAGGTGATCATGAAGGCTTTTGCAATTTCACACCTCAGCTGATAACAGCGGCTCCCAGGTAGGCTGGGGGAAAACTAAACTCCTCCTCTTTTAGTTGGCTGTCATTGCTCTCTCTCTCTCTCTTTCTCTCTCTCCCTCAGGGGTGTTCTCCTTCGGCCTGTTCACCACCACCATCTTTGCCAACGCGGGTCAGGCGGTTACAGGAAACCAGACGCCTCACTTCCTGTCTGCCTGCCGGCCTAACTACACAGCCCTGGGGTGCACATCCAACATGCAGTACATCACCCAGCCCCGTGCCTGCACTGGAAACCCCCTGGTAGTGGCGTCTGCACGCAAATCCTTCCCCTCCAAGGACGCAGCGCTCAGTGTCTACTCTGCAGTCTACACGGTGGTAGGTTCTGGTCTGGGGAGTAGGAGTTTGGACAGTTTGATACACGGTGGTAGGTTCTGGACTGGGGAGTAGGAGTTTGGACAGTTTGATACACGGTGGTAGGTTCTGGACTGGGGAGTAGGAGTTTGGACCGTTTGATACACGGTGGTAGGTTCTGGACTGGGGAGTAGGAGTTTGGACCGTTTGATACACGGTGGTAGGTTCTGGACTGGGGAGTAGGAGTTTGGACCGTTTGATACACGGTGGTAGGTTCTGGACTGGGGAGTAGGAGTTTGGACCGTTTGATACACGGTGGTAGGTTCTGGACTGGGGAGTAGGAGTTTGGACAGTTTGATACACGGTGGTAGGTTCTGGACTGGGGAGTAGGAGTTTGGACAGTTTGATACACGGTGGTAGGTTCTGGACTGGGGAGTAGGAGTTTGGACCGTTTGATACACGGTGGTAGGTTCTGGACTGGGGAGTAGGAGTTTGGACCGTTTGATACACGGTGGTAGGTTCTGGACTGGGGAGTAGGAGTTTGGACCGTTTGATACACGGTGGTAGGTTCTGGACTGGGGAGTAGGAGTTTGGACAGTTTGATACACGGTGGTAGGTTCTGGACTGGGGAGTAGGAGTTTGGACAGTTTGATACACGGTGGTAGGTTCTGGACTGGGGAGTAGGAGTTTGGACCGTTTGATACACGGTGGTAGGTTCTGGACTGGGGAGTAGGAGTTTGGACCGTTTGATACACGGTGGTAGGTTCTGGACTGGGGAGTAGGAGTTTGGACCGTTTGATACACATGTTATGGTATACCACCCTATAGTAGAGTTGATACCCAGCCTACAGTATTACAATTCCTGACAGTCCTACCTGTCTACCTGTCTGTCCTACCTGTCTGTCTCAGATGTATGTGACGCTGGTATTCCGGACCAAAGGCACTCGGCTGACCAAGCCTACGGTCAGCCTGACCCTGCTATGCCTGGCCATGCTGGTGGGAGTGGTCAAGGTGGCAGAGTACCGCAACCACTGGGCCGACGTCCTGGCCGGCTTCTTCACTGGAGGAGCCATCGCTGTGTTTCTGGTGAGAGGGAGGGAGGGGAGGGAAGGATGGAGGGAGGGAGGGAGCTGCTGAGGGAATGGTGAGGCAGAAGAGGGTGGTTAGGGAAGTCATTATTCCGGGAGATGAGATGAGGGTGATAGAATGTAACAGTGATGTATATTGATGACATTTTACGTTGATATTTAAGTTCATAAACACAGGGGCTGTTAATCCTGGTACTTCTCGCCATGGGATGAGAAATGTCACTCTCATTTCACTTACAGTGAGCTCCAAAAGTATAATAATGAGGAGTGAGAAATTTAGAGGCCTGAATTTCATACACCCCCCCCCCAAACAAAATGCTAACCTTCCCTGTTATTGTAGTGGTAAGAGGTTATTCATGATTCATTCTTGACTATCTTTAATCATGGTAGCATCCACATTTAATGTAGAAGTGTTTAGAAACATATTCTATTCTTATTTACAATAAAAGTGACTCCAAAAATGTACCATTCATTTCTATTGGGCACAAAATAATGTGAAACACAGGCAAAACAAACAGTAAATGCATCCAACAAGTTTGTAGAGTCACAAGCTTGATGCAATCATTGTGTGTTAGGAAAATGGGACCAAATACTAAACTTTTGACTACTTTAATACACCAGGCGGTGTCAGAGGAAGGCCTTAAAAACTGTCAAAGATTCCAGTCACCCAAGTCATAGACTGTCCTCTCTGCTACCGCACTGGTGTATTAAACTGGTGTATTAAACCAAGTCTGTGACCAAACTGAGCAATCGGGGGAGAAGGGCCTTGGTCAGGGAGGTGAACAAGAACCCGATGGTCACTCTGACAGAGCTCTAGAGTTCCTCTGTGGAGATGGGAGAACCTTCCAGAAGTACAACCATCTCTGCAGCACTCCACCAATCAGTCCTTTATGGTAGAGTGGCCAGACGGAAGCCACTCCTCAGTAAAAGGCACATGACAGCCCGCTTGGACTTTGCCAAAAGGCACCTAAAGACTCACTCAGCATCACGTCTGGAGGAAACCTGGCACCATCCCCCATATTGTGGGGATGTTTTTCAGCAACAGGGACTGGGAGACTAGTCAGGATCGAGGCAAAGATGAACGGATCAAAGTACAGAGAGATCCTTGATGAAAACCTGCTCCAGAGCTCTCAGGGCCTCAGACTGGGGTGAAGGTTCGCCTTCTAACAGGACAAAGCACATAGCCAAGACAACGCGGGTGTGGCTTTGGAACAAGTCTCTGAATGTCCTTGAGTGGCCCAGCCAGAGCCCGGACTTGAACCCGATCAAACATCTCTGGAGAGACCTGGAAATTGCTGTGCAGGAACGCTCTCCATCAAACCTGACAGAGCTTGAGAGGATCTGCAGAGAAGAATGGGAGAAACTTCCCAAATACAGGTTTGCCAAGCTTGTAGCGTCATTCCCAAGAAGACGCAATGCTGTAATCACTGCCAAAGGTGCTTCAACAAAGTACTGAGTAAAGGGTCGGAATACTTATGTAAATGTCTTATTTAAGGGTTTAAAAAAAAAAAATGCAAAAATGTCTAAAAACCTGTTTTCATTTTGCATTATAGGTTATTTTGTGTAGATTGATGAGGAAAATGTTATACATTTTTGATTAAGGCTGTAACGTAACAAAATGTGGAAAAAGTCAAGGGGTCTGAATACTTTCCCAAGGCTCTGTTACATACGGTATTACATCAATTACCTCGTACCCCTGCACATTGACTCAGTACTGGTACTCCTTGTATGTATATCCTTTTTTTTTTTTTGTCTTACTATTTAGTTTTTTTTGTGCAAGTATTTGTCATACTTTTTAACTATGCAATGTTGGGAATGGGCTCGTAAGATAGCATTTCACTGTAAAGTCTACACCTGTTGTATTCGGCACATGTGACCAATACAATTTGATTTGATGAACTTGTCCCCAATACTTTTGGTCCCCTAAAATGGGGGAACTATATACAAAAAGTAATGTAATTTCTAAATGGTTCACCCAATATGGATGAAAATACCCTCAAATTAAAGCTGACAGTCTGCACCTCAGTCATTGTATCATTTCAAATCCAAAGGGCTGGAGTACAGAGCCTAAAAACAACACAATTATCACTGTCCCAATACTTTTGGCATTACCTTTTCTTATTAACTCAGTTTTTCCCTGTCTCTCTCTCTCTCTCTCTCTCTTTTCCGTTCTCTCTGTCTTTCTCACTCTCACTCCTCTCTCTCCAGGTGACGTGTGTGATCAACAACTTCCAGCAGACGAGGCCCCCTCCCCCTCCCCCGCGGCCACAGCGCCCTGAGTCGGTGCTAGGCATGCCCATGGTGGCTCTGCCATGTGTGGAGAGTCCTCTCGAAAAGTTAAGTGGAACTCAGGTAAGGGGTGGGGGAGGGTGAGCGGCAGGGCTGCACACACGGGGGGGGAGCAGACATGCACCCCTTCTCTCCCCTTCTGTCGTCCCCCCAATCCCAAAAGAGGATGTCCCCTCACAGCGCATTCCCCAGCACCACCCCCTAACCCTCAACCCCGACCAAAGCACAAGAACACCAAACCTTGTCTTTGAGCCAGTAACCCTTTACTCAGAAATGTGTGGCTCTTTAGAGGGAGCCGTTTGCAGTAGTCTTCCTCAGCATGCATTCACCATCCCTCAGTGGTTGAAGCTTTGAAGACCTCTTAGAACTTTGAAGTGAATGAGAAGTGCACTGTGAGCTCTTTAGATAAGGGAGAGCAGAATGCACTGGGGAAGGACAACCTGTTGGAAGTGTGATTCAAGGGAGCAGCTTTGAGATTGCTTGTGTCTCCTCTTGTCTGTCACCTACACTAACCCTCACCTGACCTCCTCTCCCCTGTCTCCCACCTTGCTCTTTTCCCTTATCCCTCACTTGATCTCTATCCTTCTATCTCTGTCACCAGCATCCTGCACTCTCCTCCTCCTGCCCTCCCTACCATCCCTACGTTCACCAGCCATTCTGACCAACTTTTGATCTGTTTCTCTTGCTCCTCACTCGTTTTTATTTTTTTCATCACTCTTTCCACCCCATCTTTCTCTCTCTCTTTCATTCCCTCTCTCTCTCCTTCTTCCTCCCTCTCTTCTCTTCTGTCCCTCCCTCTCTCTTTTTCACTCCTCTCTCTCCCCTGCAGACTCCGAGGGGATCTCCTTTCACAGAGATCACATGACCATCAGCCGTATCGGTTCCCCGCCACCCCAGATGTCCTCATTCCGTCTCGCTCCATTTCCAGCGAAGTCTAGACCAGCCACATGAACATGAACACTCACACGAACACCACTGCGCCGCCCACCCGGCAGGCCGCTACTCCACCCTCTACAGATCCTACTCCACGCAGGTCTAGACTTTCAAAACACACGCACACAAACACAACACACACAGCAACCTCAGAACTCTACAAACCTCCCCCTAACCTTGTCCAAGCCCAAACCCCTGGGGGAACCGAGAGGTGAGCTCTCAAAGTGAGACTCGCAAAGACTTAACAGCTATCCAGCTGAACATTCAGTACAGTGTCAGGTACAGGTATGCCTCTTTCATTTTGTTGTTTTCAGAGGCTTCTTTTTTTGAATGTCCTTCATTGTGTGAAGTACACATTTCACTGATATTACCAGGTGATGTTTCATCTTCTACGTGCTTGTAAGGAGAAACTGTCAATCCATTTGACAACTGTGTTCATCCTGAAACACTTCAGTCATTTGTGTCTCTGTACACTTTTAAGATGAATCCAAACAACTGCTCAATGAACGCTCTCTGCTGGCTTTAGGGCTCATTTTCAGTATCCTAGAATGCGCCAATCATCAAATATCTGCACGAGTCAACAAACTCAAGTGAACAAATGTGTACGGACCAATCACTTTCTGTAGCAACTGTGGTACTTAATTACTGTACCTTCCAAATACAGCATAGAGACAACACACACAGATCAGGATCCTGGTAGGTCTACACGCATCGCATTAGCTCTCTGGCAGACCTCTCATCAGCTCTGCATGACATTACCCAGATCAAAGGATTCTGTTCATATCACTGAGGAGAAGACAATACAAGAACAAACAGGATGAAACTGCAGACAGTTTATTTTTCTCCGCTTTCGATTGGTTGCAGCTGCAGCAAGTCAGCATGAAATATATATACAGATTTGGTAAGACCGGATGAGACACATTTTGAAATACATCACAAGTGACAGGACATGAGCATTGTACAGTACAAAACATTTTCTTTTACACTCAATGTATCTGGACAGGGAACCTTGGTTACCAAAGCTTTGTCATTGTGATGTCACTAAAATACTTGTTTACTTACACATCCCTTTTGCCTGGAATGGAACGGATCACATCGGCATGGAACGGAACGCCACACTGGAAAACCAAGATTCCCTGTCTCTGGGCTGTAGAGAGATATTATTGGACTTTGCCTATTCATGTGATTTATTTATGAGGAGATTAATCATAGATGTATTTAGTTGATGTGTATATATGGTGTGGTTACCACAAACAGTTTAATTTTGATTTGCACAGCCCTCACTCATATCCAGTGGTGTAGAGTACTTAAGTAAAAATACTTTAAAATGCTACTTAAGTAGTTTTTTGGGGTATCTACTGTACTTTACTATTTATATTTTTGCCAACTTTTACTTGTACTTGACTACATTCCTAAAGAAAATGATGTACTTTTTACTCCATACATTTTCCCTGACAGCCAAATCATTTTGAATGCTTAGCAGGACAGGAAAATGGTCCAATTCATGCACTAATCAAGAGAACATCCCTGGTCATCCCTACTGCCTCTGATCTGGAGGAGTCACGAAACACAAATGCTTTGTTTGTAAATTATGTGAGTGTTGTAGTGTGCCTCTCGTTATCCGTAAATTAAAAAGATTTGCTTAATATAAGGAATTTGAAACTATTTCTACTTTTACGTTTAACTAAGTATATTTTAGCAATTACATTTACTTTTGATACTTAAGTATATTTAAAACCAAATACTTTTAGACTTTTACTCATGTAGTATTTACTGGGTGACTTTCACTTGAGTAATTTTCTATTAAGGTATCTTTATTTTTACTCAAGTATGATAATTGGATACTTTTTCCACCACTGCTCATATCTCACCCGCCACTCTCCACTCCCTCCCACTGGCATATGGTTTTCTACCACGGTTTGGTTTACTTCTTTGTGTTGTATCCTGACTATACCATCACTGTGCTGTGTAATGTTTCCCTCTGCTGGACAACACACACACACACATGAAAACGCTCATAAGAAAACATACATTTAATATTGACAAACTTACCAAAATACACACACTTTTGGACGAACATACACATACTCACCCAACGAAACAAACAAACACACACACTCACTTACCTCTCCTAATCTCTAGCCTATACCTCCCCTCTTTTCCACTTTCTTACACTTAAACCTGTTTGTATGGTTTTGTAAATAGTTATTTTTTGTAATGAGAACGTGATTTTTACACACACCCCACTGCTCTCCTTACATTAAGTGGTTATGGAGAAATGGGAACATTAATCGTATTAACTGTATTACTAAAGACAAGCGTGTATGTAAAGGTCCTGGTCCACTCTAAATCAGGCCTGGATTGGACCTCTCCTCTTCCCAAACTGGCAGCCATTCTGCATCAAACCAGGTGCCCTCCCAGACCAAGGTTGGAGTCAACCGAAGATGGCCCGTGGTTTTATGCTAACAATAGAATCCCCTCATGGTTTAGTTTCTCATGTAATAGTTCACCTGCCAGTCCATATTGGGCCAGTAACCGAAAGGTTGCTGGATCGAATCCGCAAGCTGACAAGGTAAAAATCTGTCGTTCTGCCCCTGAGCAAGGCAGTTAACTCACTGTTCCCCGGGAGCCGATGACATTGATTAAGGCAGCCCCCCATGCCTCTCTGATTCAGAGGGGTAGGGTTGAATGCATTCAGTTGTACAGCTGACTAGGTATCCCCCTTTCCCTATACACTAAAGTCAGTGAATTAGGACAAAGTGCACTGTATACTACTATCACAATTTTGAGCGGGTCTGTTGCTTTTACATTTAAGTCATTTAGCAGACGCTTTTATCCAGAGCGACTTACAGAAGCAATTACGGTTAAGTGCCTTGGTCTAGGGCACCTTGTCGTCTCGGGGATTCGAACCAGCGACCTTTCAGTTACTGGCCCAGAGCTCTTAACCGCTGGGCCAAAAATGACAGCAGCTACAAAATACTACACAGATGGCTTGATTATGTTTGGGTCAGAATGTGTGTTCCTCGGTGCACATACAATACATCTGCAGTTTGATTTAGTTCTATTTTTAAAAATAAGACGATAAATAATGCAGGAACAAAAAAAAAGTGTTCTGAGTTTTAACACTTCATTTCATCTTGTTACAACGTACCCTCTGTTTTGTAAAGATTTGTCTGATGAGAACAATAAATGGATATTGCAATAAAAAGGATGTTGAGTGTTTGCTCTTGCCTTTTATGAGGGCAGAACACATTCTGTTTTACTGTTATTGATTTTATCTTTTGACCAATCACAATGCTGATTGTTGCTCAAATGTGGCCCAGGGTGTGGATCATAGCCAATAGGAATGTTTTATACTTTTTAATCAATGTTCTCTTTTTATTTTCTCTATTGGACATAATATGCACTTCTGCCTTAGCAACACCCTCTAAAGGCTTGAGAAGAACATAATAGTAGTGTTACTGTGACCTGCTGGTGAGAGATACGCATTACATTAGTCAATGCAGAGCTGCAACATCTGAGCTGATAACTTGCTAACCTCTGTGATATACAAGTTGTTTTGGGTCGGTGTCCCGCTAGCGGGACAACTTCCAGGGAAACTGGAGGGAGCGTAATTCAAATAGATTCTAATAGTTATTATGTATTTTAAACATTTAGGTACATATAAGTGTCTTATATCGGCTGAAAGCTTAAATTCTTGTTAATCTAACTGCACTGTCCGATTTACAGTAGCTATTACAGCAAAAACATGCCATGCGATTGTTTGAGGACGGCGTCCCACATCCAAATATTTTTACACCGGCACAGGTTTCATACATTCACATATAAAGATTAAATATTCACTTACTTTTTGAAAATCTTCCACTGATTTGTCATCCAAAGGGTCCCAGCTATAACATATAGTGTCGTTTTATTAGATAAAATCCTTTTTTATATCCCAAAAAGTCAGTTTAGTTGGCACCATTGATTTGAGTAATCCACTCGTTCAACTTGCAGAGAAAGAAATCCGAAAATCTACCCCTAAACTTTGTTTCAACAAGTCAAAATACATTTCTATTTAATCCTCAGACACCCTAAAATGTAATCAAACTATTATATTTATTTCGGAAAGAAGTATGTTCAATAGGAAACCGATTTTAGCAGTTGCGCAACTTCGTCAAGACACGGATTTCCAAGACTGTGTCCTCTTACAAAAACGGTTATTTCTTATTCGTGAGCCTGAAACCTTGAACATAGACTGCTGACACCCTGTGGAAGCCATAGGAATTGCATCCAGGGAGCTATTTTACAATATGATCTTTCTCTAAGAGGATGTTCTCTCTCAAAAAGAAAATTCTGGTTAGTTTTTCTTTGGATTTTCTCCTACCATATCTATTGTGTTATATTCTCCTACATTATTTTTTAATTTCTACAAACTTCAAAGTGTTTTCTTTCTAGTGGTATCAATTATATGCATATCCTGGCTTCAGGGCCTGAGCTTCAGGCAGTTTACCTTGGGCATGTCATTCAGATGGAAATTGAGAAAAAAGTGGCCTAGCCCAAGAAGTTTTAAAATGTCCTTATTTCCTCAGTACAATGTTGTTAATTACTCCCAGTAATGTCTAAAAACTAGCATACATGCAAATTACTGATCAAGGAAACACTGTATTTTATGTTCTTAGCCTAACGGTTTCACAAATGGTAAATGTATGTTGGGAGAAAATGTAGAATATATGTATTATGTGCAAGCTAGCATGTGATGGTAATAGCAAGGACTAGGCCTTATTGATTACGTCCGTTGACTATGCAGTGACAGTAGAAGGCCACAAGATGGCGACCTATATCAGATATTTCCACCGGTGTTTCCACTGTGTTATTCAGGGAGGCAAAGTACCTGTGTTAATAATGCAAGGTAAGCACTTATCAGTGAGTGCATCACTGATTACAAGGTTGTCATTTCTGTTTCTTCTATGTGATGTTCCAATATCACAGCTGTGAACATTTTAAGGTATTCCAATGACACAGTAGCATTGGCTCTCTTAGGCTCGCCTCATTTACTACAAATTTAGGTTTTTATTGAAATCTTAGAAAATAAACCTTTGACTCACAATGATTTCAGAAGCTTCAAGACCTTTTAGAATTGCACCTGCAATTTCTGAACCTGGGTAAATTAATATAAAGAACCAAAGACTCCATGTAGAGAGGTTGAAAGACCCTATGAGGAGAAATGTTCCCCTCACAGCCTGACTCCATCTGCACTTCCTCTGGGGTTTATTCAGGATGATTTAAACCTGGACTGAGTGCTCTAAAGTGTGAACAATGTTCTGAATATCAGTTGAGAGTGTAATTCTATGTGTATATTCTGTTATTGATTTTTATTATTTCTAAACAGTGCTAAATTCCTGACCCTTAACATACATAGAAGTTGTAAAACAGGTCAGATTAATATTTATTACGTTTAATAATGTTACACATTCCGAATACAACCCCAGACCCATACTGCTCAACCCTAAAGTCTCTCCAGGTGCAGTGACTTGAGGCAGCAGCAGATTCCCTTGTCAAAGAGGAAGTTATGTGCGATCAGCTGAGTCACTCCATTGAGGAAGTCACACGTGTCATCATCATTAACTGAAGGAGGCGAGGCAGGCAGGATGAGTCATGATGGGGAGAGAGAGAGATGGTGTATAACACTACAGAGAGGAAGGGGAGAGAGTGACAGACAGTCCCGGATGTTCCGTGGTTGATTGATTAGGTGATAGAGGTATAGAAAGAGATGGAGGGAAGCTGATTGATGAGAGAAACCCAGGCAATGTTCTGTGACTTGTTCTTCAGTGCTCTCTCTCACTCTCTCTCTCTACACACACGCACACACATGCCAACTGAAGGTCAATATTGATTATAATTGTTTAGTTTGGCATATCAACAGCCTTCTCTCCATTCTTGATACAATGAAATAGAAATTATACATTTAATCAACTCTGTACCTACATGTAAAATGCAGAGAGTGAGAAGGAAATTGTAAGAGTATCATTATAGGCAGTGTGCAATGAAGTTGTCTCCAGAACATGACTAGCAATTACATTTACCCTTGGAAAAGCATGCGCACGTAATCAGGCTATGTTTAAACTCCTATCCAGTGGAGGCACGAGGTTAATTAGTGTACATGGCTGAATCAGCCATGCAGGAAGCTCAGGAATCATGTTTGTTCAGATACATGACAGTGTAGTGTCCACGGATAATGCTCACATTAAGAATTTCTACATTTACACCGCCACCCTTTACACTGCCGTGATAAACAGAGTACACTCGCTACACCTCTACTCCCCACCCGCCTTTCTCTCTCTCTCCCTCTATTGTTTTCTATATGTCTTTCTCTCTCACCATCCCCTCTCTCTCCCTCCCCTTCTCAAGCACAAGCACAAGGTACACACTTCCCCCCTCTCACTCGCGCATTATCTTTCCCGGAAATTGCATTTCCAGCACAGCTAGGGCCCATTATAAAGAGGGAGTGACATGCTGTAACCTTTTTAAAAAGCTATTAGTGATGCACCTGCCCCTCCCCCCTCCCACCATCCCTCTCCACCCGTTTCTCCCATCAGCCCACTCTGACCCCCCCCTCCCCTCCCCCTTTCCCAGCATCCCTCCCTAACCCTTCCTCCCATCAGCCCACTCTGACCCCCCCTCCTCCCTTCCTTACAGTGTCAGTAATGTTATTAGCCTGTTTCTACACCCATTACCCTGATCTAACCAAACCCCTGGCCTGCAGCTGCATAGGGAGCAGGGTACTGGGTGTACTGATAAAGTGGTTTTGGTGGAAAAGACGGGTAGAGAAAGAGCGAGAGAGAGAGGCTCCCTGGCAATCAATAAATGTAAACAATGAACTGTCTATCTCTCCATCCCCCCCAACCGATTCCTAGCTATCTAAACACAAACAGCCAGTGTAACACCAGAGCACGCATCAAACATCACACAAAGGCTCCTAGAGGCAGCAGCATGCGTACCGCAGCTCAGTACACAGCATCAGCACAAGTACATACGGATCTGCTGTTGTTGCTGCACAGTCATGTTGTAACAGACTGCAATGGACCACTGGCCAAATACGAGAGCGATAAAAGGCAGGGCAGGGGGGAATGAAGAGCCATAGTGAGTGAAGAGGATGTTGAGACAAGCCAGACGCACCGACGGACAGAGACCAAATCCAATTGCATGGGCTGGTTCCAAGAAGTGGGAACAGAGAGTGGAATTGAAACTGCGAAGCGAGGAAGAGGAGGAGCAGGGAAGGATAGTTTTGTGTAGCAGGCGGAGCTACAGTCAAGAGCCCAGCAGCCCTTAGAGACAGTGTCACTGTTCTGTCCCACACCACCCTGGAGGGCATGATGCTGCACTCACTTCACCCCACTCACTGTCTGTGTGATGGAAACACAACAGTTTTACAGTTAACATATTGACCCACCCATGGATGAGAATGAACAGTAGCTGGAAGTAATGTGTGGATTCATCCTCCTCACATTTCCCCAGTGTCTCTGGAAGTTGGCTAAAAGGCTTGAGTCACTCTCAGCCAGTGAGGCACTCTGCTGTCCCTACCTCCCACTCCTCCATCTCTCCCTCCTCTATCCCAGCCAGCGCCGCTGACACCCAACCCCACAACAGACGCCCTGCTGATCTATACCATGACATCATCAGCGTGAGCCACCATCAGAGCCTGTGGGAGAGACGGTGACCTGAGGGAATGAGATGCCTCTCTCTGCCTGCTGTTAATCTAACTGATGGCAGGATCAGGACCTCATCACTTACACACACACACACACACACACACACACACACACACACACACACACACACACACACACACACACACACACACACACACACACACACACACACACACACACACACACACACACACACACAGACAGAGAGAAAGACAGAGGGAGAGGGAGAACACAGTATGGGCTCGTTGCCCATGAGCACATGCTGTCAGAGGAATCTTCTTGGTGTGATTAGTTATGTCCTAAAACTGAACATGCATCCACTAAGGACTAGAGATTGTTAAGGTGAAAGCCCACTACATTGGTACTATCAATACAATACTCTTACAGAACAGGAAAGAGAAAAGGGTACAGGGTACTGCCTTAGTCTTATGTATTTGGTGAAAAGCAAAAGTGTTTGATGGGATGACAGGTGGGAACAAAGGTGCTCTTGTGACTCTGCCACACTGACGACAAACAGTGTCTGTTGTCTGAACTCTGAATGCAGGAGGAAGCATCGGAAGCATCAACCAACCACAGAGCCAGCTGGGGCTCTGCATAGGAACGTCCCTTGTCAGGCTACCAGCCAGTCAGGAAGTGAACTCAGGACAGAGGCCTGAGTTCCTTCTCTCCCTTTCTCTCTTCCTTGAAGTCATCTCGGATCCAATGCAGTTGGACCGGTGTAAACATGGATTGGTTGATATTTCCATGTCAAGAGACAGCAGGTCAATTGCAATGTGATCTAGCCGATCACGGACCAGACAGACTGTCAGGGTCTCTGCGGGATCCACTTCCCATCTAGAGTCTGGGCATCTGGAACCAAGTAGTGGTGCTGGAAGCCTGGCCTACAGTGGGCGCGGAGTGGGTCTGTCTCCCCAGGGGCTGGAGCTCAAGTCTGGCTGGGAGTAGTGGGGAGGCTCCTGTGGGAAGAAGGCTCCACAGTTGTAGGCAGAGCCAATGAGAGGAAGAGAGGAGGAGGTGAGCAGCAGCAAGCATCACACCTAATTCTCAACTGAACATTACATGTCTTTTCCCCTGTGTGTGTGCATGTCTTTCAATACAATTTCCTCTGTCATTTCAGCTGGGGGTAAATGTCAAGAAATACTCCAAGTAAGATGTTCCTGTAGGGGCCCTCTGAAGACATTTCAGGGGAATGGTAGACAGCCAATAGGCTGCCTTATCCCTCTTCAATCTAACCATCCTACATTTGACTATGTGATAGAGCAAACTGAAGTGTTGCTTTGAGTTCAGTCCTCTCTGCTGATTGTGTTCAGAGTGAATGGGCTTGACTTTGAGTTCCCCCCAGAGCAGGTGGCGCCACTGGCAATGAGGCAAAAGGGGCTTTGATTTCTAAGCCAGTGGCTCAGTGCATATTCAAACTAGCCCTTTTGTTTGTGTTGCTCCCAGCCCTGAGTCAGACAGACATGCAAGGAATACAAATCAGACCTTTGTCAGGAGCAGTTAACCTGGCTCTAAATATAGCTGCCCTGGCCGGTTCTGGGAGAGACGGAGCACAGGGAAGAGAGGAGGAGAGGAGTGGAGAGGAGGAGACAGAGAGCAGCGTGGAGCTCTCTGTGGGGCTGCTGCTCGTTGCTCTCTTTCTCTTTCTCTATATCTCTCTTTCTCTCTCTTCTCTCCCTGAACTAGAATATGGAGGAAAGTGTAAGAGCAGAAACTACATGGAGCAATGACTGATGTGCTGTACTGATGTATCCAGCTCTGTGTGTGTGCAGGGACGTGCGCGTGCGTGAGTGAAAGAGAAAAATAGAGTGAAGGAGAGAGGAGGGAATGGAAAGCAGATTGACAAATTAAAGATAGGGAGAGTCTGTTTAATAAAGCAGCAATCTGGAGGGAGCGAGGGAGCGGGAGAGAAGGATAGAAGGAATGAGAAATGTGCTCATTCCAACAGGGATCTGAGGAGACTGCAAAAGAGGAAAGAGAGGGGAGAGGGGGAGAGTCAGACAGAACAGAACACAACAGGACGGGCGGGCAGTTAGAGGCATACAGGACTCCTGTTCAGTACTCAGCTGTCCTCGCCCGGCCATTTGGAACTGCACACACCACAATGCCATTGCCTATGCATATTTAGTCTCTTGGGTAGCAGATAAGAAAAGTGGAAATTCTCTTCACAAAAAAGGTAAAATATATGTTTTTAGGCATAGATTTGAAATAAAACGTTTACTTTTTGCCTTCCATTGTGTAGTCAGATTTATTTGAGCCTCTGACAGTTTCACTTCAGAAATATTCATTTGTATCTCTAATAAATTGTGACAAAATACACAATATCAACTGATTGACAGACAAAATCCATTGCTATATTTTTTAATGGCAGATCTACAGGCCAATGGGGAGCTGTGTAATAGCCAGATGCATAGAGAGCAGGCTATCCATGGTGCAGGCCTGTGTTATCCCCCAGAGGATGAGGATGGTTTGGGGAGATTTGGTAAGCAGAGATCATAGAATTGAAGCTGTCTGTGTATAAATACCACATCTGGAAATCCCGTGAGATTAAATTAGAGTGGATACAACCCATCTCTGAGATGTCACTGTCACTCACCACATAGCCTACTGTGTTCCTCAGGCAACATGGAGTGACCACTGCATAGGACTCTGCATGCACTAGCAAGACATATGCACTCATTGCAATGATATATCCATCATAGCCTCATATGTTCTGTATGTTATCCTTTATTTAAAAATGATTGGGAGTCCCATAGGGCAGTGCACAATTGGCCCAGCGTCTTCTGGGTTTGGCCGGGGTAGGCTGTCATTGTAAATGAGAATTTGTTCCTAACTGGCTTGCCTAGTTAAATAAAGGTTAAATACACATTTTAAAAATTAGGTCTTTATTAAGATATATTTAAATATTCTTTATTAGTCCTATAATTTATGTATATGTTTTAAAGTATAGTATACCCAGCATCTAGGTAACAATTTTCTGGCAGCCTTCATTTTATTTGGCCCCCATGTTTTCTTAGCAAAAAGACAATCTTTATTTTCATTTTTTACATAGACTGTAAAATCACCAGGAAATCAGATCAAAGTGATTTTAATTTAGGAAGTCTGTTCCCAAGTACTCCCACGTATAAATAGAAAGGCATTTGTGATCGTATCCCACCCAAGGTAATCAAGTTTTGAAATAAAGAAAAAATTGGTCAAATACTGTTTTATCTGTTTTGGATTCTTGCGGTCAATTTCCAGTGTATAAATGATGTATAACTATGTTCAGGCACCCCGACCATACGCTCAAGGAACAATTGATGATCCCTGTTTTATAACCATGTTGTAGCGCAAGGGCGAGGTGGTGCATGAAATTATAACAGAAATCTCGATCAGTCTGCCCTGAGTCTAAATTCAGGACCATCTGTAATTTTAAGTTACAGGTAATTAACGCATACCACGGTCATGTTTAGGGCAAAACGGCTCAAAGAGGGAGGTCTCTTAGCAACATGGCACTGGTGTAATTAGTGTCCCTGATGTGCAGTTTTATAATTCGACCAGTTTTCTGAAGGTTACATTTGAATAATTGTCCTGCATTTTTAGTACCATTGTTTAATGTGGTTATTAATACAATGAAGGCAGTTGATTGATTACAATAAAATGGTAGGCATTAGACTTCACTGGATTATTATTATTATTAGGCTATTACGACACAATCACAGTCCTCACCAGCTCTTTTTGGCACTTATAACTCTCATTATCTTGATCCGTACGCTATGCATCATGATGATGTGTGAGCGTGGATGTATTTCTCTCCCAATCTCGAGTCGCCTCCGCCGCGCCCCTTTGACCACGTTTGAATCTCAACAATGGGAGGTTAGAAGCGAGATAGAATCAGAGAGAGAGAGAGAGAGAGAGAGAGAGACAGGCATAGAGAGAGAGAGACAGGGATAGAGAAAGAGAGACAGGCATAGAGAAAGAGAGACAGAGTGAGCGAGAGAGAAATACAAGAGATAACGAAGGAAAAAGGGTGTAAGCGTGTGGCTTCTGCCTTTAGGATCTTTCTTCTTTTTTTTCTAAAAGGGAGAGGCATTGGGATGGAGTATCTAGAGAGCGGGAGAGAGAGAGTTGGAGGGGGCGTTTCTCCTGGCTATGATTATCAGATATTTCCAATACATTGTCAACATCGTGTCGTCTACTTGAGTGGGGGAAACTGACAGGACTAAAAACAATTGGTGAGTATATGACATCTGAATGTAATATTTGGTAATGCTTTATATTTTCTCCTCTTGCCGACAAAATACCCGTGGTTTACAATTACGAAACCCACGAGTATTTAGATTGGTTGAAATTATCATATTTTTAACCAAACATTTGTGATAAATTGATCTTCATTGATACAGTAAGGAACGGTACTCTTAACTGGTTGCTATGTAGGCTACACGTGATGGCAAATACTTGTTAGGCCATGGTAAAGGATAGCCCTCCATCACCATCATCAAGTGGAAAAAGCGCTGAGTGTTTGAAACGCATCACAAAGCCAACAGTGATAGCACTGACTTCTCAAGCTATGCTATTCTATTTTACTTATCTGAAATGTAATTGTTTGATCTCAAATTCTCTTATGACAGGACCGACTGTTTTTGTAAAGGCTAGTCTATGCGTTCAGAGATAGACCACGTGACTTGGTAGACTACCTTGTACTAAATTCGTATTCCTCAATAGACAGCTCGAGCTGTCACGAGCGACTTTATGAATGCATGTTGAGAGTGAGGCCTAGTGTATTGCCAATGATTTACTTTTACCATGTCTGTTTGTTTTTACAGTAGATTCAAGTTATTGTTTGTGAATAGATAGATATAGATACAACACTCAATAACCTAAACCTTTGGAAAAGTTAGCCAACTAAAATTAGATATGAAACTATTTTGATCAATAGGCCTACAGTTTAAAGTGTTGCTTGTTTGTGATTTTTGGGCTCTATTGGGCCCTTTGTTTTTTAAAGGCTTGTCATTTGGTTTAAAATAATGCCACAAATGAAACAGGACTATCCATATTGAATATGTGTAGCAGGTGGCAATCCAATGCACAATGCAATACACAGTTGAATGATATTCATTCACCTAAAACTTAACACTATATTTAGTCTTAAAGCTAGAATCCTTAATTACTACATCATTTGTTTTTATTTTAAATTAATGATATATACCCATTGCACAGGAGGTTGCTGAGGGGAGGATGGCTCATAATAATGTCCGGAACAGAGCGAATGGAATGGCATCAGACACATGGAAAACACTTATTCTGCTTCAGCCATTACCAAAAGTCTGTGCTCCCCAATTAAGGTGCCACCAACCTCCTGTGACCCATTGATTCTCGAAGAATGTAACTCATAAATGCCTCATGAGCTTCAACTGTAGTAGTGCCTACCCCATCAGAAACCAAAATATAAGCTTGTTTTACTCCATGTAAACAAACACCGTATAGCAACAAAAACACAAAACATGGTTAAAACTATCATTTTGATATCATGGATGGTCTGACTATGAATTTGAGAGTGGTAACATTTCCCAAAGCCCATCCCTAAACTTTTTACCAAAACTGAGGTGGGGTGACTGCTTTGTTATTGTTTCAATTAGGTATTCATGCTTTTAAAGAAATACTTTTTTTTTGTCGCTACACGGTTAACGTAATTTCTTTAAAAAGAAAGGGATTGATGTGTCAGTTGTATTCTTCCACAATCTTATTTAGAGTTGAATGATCATCTTTATAAACACTGTAACTATTTGCATTTGTCCTGCATACATTTTTTGGGTTGTGAATTGTCTATATCGCTTGATCACTATTTGTAAGTATCTCAGTCTCTATGTTGTATATTTAAATGAACTTCTTTGAGGCAGGCAAGGTATTTTGTTTCTGTCAATCAATCAATTTTAGCCCATCAATAAAACGTCCAAGGTTTATCCTATAGGTTTACCCGCTAGTGAGATACATAATTCAATAATGTGTGAATTATTACTCGAATGTCAGTCATATGAGCTTGGGACACATACTGCCTATAGACTAAATTGGATTGAATTAGTAGCATTTGCAGGGAACATTGTGAGTGTGTGTGAGCGTGCAAGTGTGTGTGTTTGCGCATGTGTGTATATGCATATGCATGTGGACTGTGTGAGCGTGAGTGTGTGTGTCAGTCTCAGTGTGCAGTCAGTTTGCCCATAGGCACACCGGCCAGCATGAACTCCCTGAACTCAACCCTTGTCCATTCAATTCATATTGATCAAGGAGCAGAGAGAGACATAGAGTTCCGTCACATCTGTTTTTGGACTGGGCTTGAAACTGTGAGTGTACCTCCTCTAACGAAGGAGATGAGAACAGAGAGGAATAAAAGAAACCAAGGGAAAATAGAAAAGGAGAGGGAAATTGACAAGTGTGTGTGTTTCTCTAAAAGCCAAACAAGCGGGACATCCATTTAGTAAACCAGCACAGATCTCTCCACTGGGAGCTGTCCTTGGTTCTGATCTGTGCTCCATCCTTCCTCCATCCCTTCCACCTTCCCCAACCTCCCCCAACAGCTCCCATTCCCCCTCCCCCACCCTGCTAATTGACAATCTCAGCCTCTCCATTTGGCAAGCAGTGTGTGTGGGGTGGAGGCGGGGGGGGGGGGCTAGGGATATCCTCAGAGGGCCCTGAACATACCATGTTGGGAAAAGGCGAGAGAGGGGAGGATCAAAGCAAAATCATATCAAATTTTATTGGTTGCATACACAGATTTGCAGATGTTATTGCAGGTGCAGCGAAATGCTTGTGTTTCTAGCTCCAACAATGCAGTAATACCTAGCAATAAATAAATAAAAACAATAATCCAGAAAAAATTATTAAGAAATATCAGAACGAGCAATGTCAGAGACATGAATATATGCATATTGTGTGTGTATGTATGTATATATATATATAACTGAACAAAAATGTAACGTAACATTTAACAATTTCAAAGGTTTTACTGAGTTAGAGTTCATATAAGGAAATCAGTCAATTGAAATACATTCATTAGGCCCTAATCTATGGATTTCACATGACTGGGCAGGGGTGCAGCCATGGGTGGACCTGGGAGGGCATAGTCTCACCCACTTGGGAGTTAGGCCCACCCACAGGGGAGTCAGGCCCAGCCAATCAGAATGGGGTTTTCCCCACAAAAGGGCTTTATTACAGACAGAAATACTCCTCAGTTCCATCAGCTGTCCGGGTGGCAGGTCTCAGATGATCCCACAGGGGAAGAAGCCGGATGTGGAGGTCCTGGGCTGGCGTGGTTATACGTGGTCTGCGGTTTTGAGGCCGGTTGGACGTACTGCCAAATTCTCAAAAAGGACGTTGGAAGCGGTTTAGGGTAGAGGAATTAACATTACATTCTCTGGCAACAGCTCTGTTGGACATTCCTGCAGTAAACAATATTAAAGTCAGATATACAGATACCACTAGCATCGAATAGTCCCCGCGATATGCAACTTTTCAGGGAAGTCAGGAACCAATACGCACAGTCAGTTAGGAAAGCAAAGGCTAGCTATTTCAAACAAAAATTTGCATTCTGTAGCTCTAACTCCAAAAAGTTCTGGGACACTGTAAAGTCCATGGAGAATAAGAGCACTTCCTCCCAGCTGCCCACTGCACTGAGGCTAGGAAACACTGTCACCACCGATAAATCCACGATAATCGAGAATTTCAATAAGCATTTCTCTACGGTTGGCCATGCTTTCCTTCTGGCTACCCCAACCCCGGCCAACAGCTCCGCACCCCCCGCAGCTACTTGCCCAAGCCTCTCCAGCTTCTTCTTCACCCAAATCCAGATAGCAGATGTTCTGAAAGAGCTGCAAAACCTGGACCCGTACAAATCAGCTGGGTTAGACAATCTGGACCCTCTCTTTCTAAAATTATTCGCCACCATTGTTGCATCCCCTATTACCGGTCTGTTCAACCTCTCTTTCGTATCGTCCGAGATCCCTAAAGATTGGAAATCTGCCGCGGTCATCCCCCTCTTCAAAGGGGGTGACACTCTAGACCCAAACTGTTATAGACCTATATCCATCCTGCCCTGCCTTTCTAAAGTCTTCGAAAGCCAAGTTAACAAACAGATCACGACCATTTCGAATCCCACCGTACCTTCTCCGCTGTGCAATCCGATTTCCCGAGCTGGTCACGGGTGCACCTCAGCCACGCTCAAGGTACTAAATGATATCATATAACCGCCATCGATAAAAGACAGTACTGTGCAGCCGTCTTCATCGACCTGGCCAAGGCTTTCGACTCTGTCAATCACCTTATTCTTATCGGCAGACTCAACAGCCTTGGCTTCTCAAATGACTACCTCGCCTGGTTCACCAACTACTTCTCAGATAGAGTTCAGTGTGTCAAATCAGAGGCCCTGTTGTCCGGACCTCTGGCAGTCTATGGGCAGCTCTTGCTGCTGGTGATTCCTTGATCCACCTCTATGCAGACGACACCATTCTGTATACATCTGGCCCTTCTTTGGACACTGTGTTAACAAACCTCCAAACGAGCTTCAATGCCATACAACACTCCTTCCATGGCCTCCAACTGCTCTTAAACGCTAGTAAAACTAAATGCATGCTCTTCAACAGATCGTTGCCCGCACCCGCCCGCCCGACTAGCATCACTACTCTGGACGGTTCTGACTTAGAATATGTGGACAACTACAAATACCTAGCTGTCTGGCTAGACTGTAAACTCTCCTTCCAGACTCATATTAAGCATCTCCACTCCAAAATTAAATCTAGAATCGTCTTCCTATTTCGCAACAAAGCTTCCTTCACTCACGCTGCCAAACATACCCTCGTAAAACTGACTATCCTGCCGATCCTTGACTTCGGTGATTTCATTTACAAAATAGCCTCCAACACTCTACTCAGTAAACTGGATGCGGTCTATCACAGTGCCATCCGTTTTGTCACCGAAGCCCCATATACCACCCACCACTGCGACATGTATGTTCTCGTCGGCTGGCCCTCGCTACATATTCGTCGCCAGACCCATTTGTCTCCAGCTCATCTATAAGTATTTGCTAGGTAAAGCTCCACCTTATCTCAGCTCACTGGTCACCATAACAACACCCACCCGTAGCACGCGCTCCAGCAGGTATATCTCACTGGTCATCCCCAAAGCTAACACCTCCTTTGGCCGCCTTTCCTTCCAGTTCTCTGCTGCCAATGACTGGAACAAATTGCAAAAATCGCTGAAGTTGGAGACTTTTATCTCCCTCACTAACTTTAAGCATCAGCAATCTGAGCAGCTTACCGATCGCTGCAGCTGAACATAGCCCATCTATAAATAGCCTATCCAAGTACCTACCTCATCCCCATATTGTTTAGATTTTCTTTTTTGCTCTTTTGCACACCAGTATTTCTACTTGCACATCATCATCTGCACATCTATCACGCCAGTGTTAATTTGCTAAATTGTAAATACTTCGCTACTATGGCCTATTTATTGCTCCTTACTCCATTTGCACACACTGTACATAGATTTTTCTATTGCGTTATTGACTGTACTTTTGTTTATCCCATGTGTAACTCTGTGTTGTTGTTTTTTGTCACACTGCTTTGCTTTATCTTGGCCAGGTCGCAGTTGTAAATGAGAACTTGTTCTTAGCTGGCCTACCTGGTTGTAACGGAATTCCTCCTCCTCTTCATCCGAAGAGTAGGAGCAGGGATCTGACCAAAACACAGCGTTGAAGTTAGACATATTATTTATTTAAAGACAAGACGGAAAAACACGAAAACACTTTAACAAACTACAAAATAACAAACGCAGTCAACAGACCTGGACATGAGAACTTACAAACAACTAAGAACGCACAAACAGGAAAATGACTACATAAACGAACGAACAAACAAACCGAAACAGTCCCGTGTGGCGCGACAAACACAGACACAGGAGACAACCACCCACAACACCCAATGTGAAAACACCTACCTTAATATGATTCTCAATCAGAGGAGATGAAAACCACCTGCCTCTAATTGAGAACCATATCAGGTACCCATAAACCAACATAGAAACACAAAACATAGACTGCCCACCCAAACTCACGTCCTGACCAACTAACACATACAAAAACTAACAGAAAACAGGTCAGGAACGTGACACTGGTTAAATAAAGGTGAAATAAAAAAAGTGACCAGTGTTCAACGATTATGTAAAACAGTATGTAAACATTATTAAAGTGACCAGTGTTCAATGACTATGAACATAGGGCAGAAGTCTCTAAGGTGCAAGGTAGAACAGTGACTAAGGTTAGTGGTGACTATTTAACAGTCTGATGGCCTGGAGATAGAAACTGTTTTTCTGTCTCTTGGTCACAGCTTAATTTAATATTTTTCTTTGGTACTTTTTACCCCTTTTTCTCCCCAATTGGTATTTGCAGTTTTGTCCCATTGCTGTAACTCCGGTATGGACTCTGGAGAGGCGAAGGTCGAGAGCCATGCGTCCTCCGAAACACGACCCTGCCAAGCCACACTGCTTCTTGACACACTACTCGCTTAACCCGGAGGCCAGCCGCACCAACGTGTCCGAGGAAACACCGTCAAACTGGTGTCAGCATGCATGCACCCGGCCCGCCACAGGAGTCGCTAGAGTGCGATGGGACAAGGACATCCCTGCCGGCCAAACCCTCTCCTAACCCGGACGACGCTGGGCCAATTGTGCGCCGCATCATGGGTCTCACAGTCGCAGCCGTCTGGGACACAGCCCGGGATCGAACCCGGATCTGTAGTGATGTCTCTCGCACTGTGATGCAGTGCCTTAGACCGCTGCGCCACTTCGGAGGCCATCTTGGTCCCAGCTTTGATGCACCTGTACTGTCTTAGTCTTCCAGATAGTAACGGGGTAAACAAGCCGTGGCTCGGGTGGCTGAGGTCCTTGATGATCTTCTTGGCCTTACTGTGACACCGGGTGCTGTAGATGTCCTGGAGGGCAGGCAGCGTGCCCCCGGTGATGCATTGCGCTGACTGCACCACCCTCTGGAGAGCCTGTGGTTACAGACGGTGCAATTGCCATACCAGGCAGTGATATAGCCCGACAGGATGCTCTCAATGGTGCATTTGTAGAAGTTAGTGAGGGTCTTAGGGGCCGAATTTCTTCAGCCTCCTGAGGTTCAAGAGGCGCTGTTGCGCCTTCTTCACCACGCTGTCTGTGTGAAGGGAACAATTCAGGTTGTCTGATTTGCACGCAGATGAACTTGAAGCTTTTAACCCTCTCAACTGTGGCCCTTTCGATGTGGATGGGGGTGTGCTCTCTGTGCTGTCTCCTGTAGTCCATGATCAGCTCCTTCGTTTTGTTGAAGTTGAGGGAGAGATTATTTTCCTGGCACTACTCCGCCAGGGCTCTCACCTTCTCCCTGTAGGCTGTCTCATCGTTTTGGCCACTCAGTCATGGTTGAACAGGGAGCATAGGAGGGAGCTGAGCACGCAACCTTGTTGGACCCCCGTGTTGAGGGTCAGTGTGGTGGGGGTGTTGTTGCCTACCTTCACCACTTCGCGTAGGCCCGTCGGGAAGTCCAGGACCCAGTGCCCTCCAAGCTTAGTGATGAGCTTGGAGGGCACTATGGTGTTGAAGGCTGAGCTGTAGTCGATGAACAGCATTCTTGCATAGGTATTTATCTTGTCCGGTTGGGATAGGGCAGTGTGCAGTGCAATGGCGGTTGGATCTGTTGAAGCGATATGCTAATTGTAGTGGGTCTAGGGTGTCAGGTAAAGTAGAGGTGATATGGTTCTTACCTTAACTAGCCTCTCAAAGCACTTCATGATGACAGAACTGAGTGCTACAGGGTGATAGTCATTTAGTTCAGTTACCTTCACTTTCAAGGGTACAGAAACAATGGTGGACATCTTGAAGAGAGTGGGGACAACAGACTGGGATATGGAGAGATTTAATGTCCGTAAACACTTCAGCCACTTCTGCACATGCTCTGAGGATGCGGCTTGGGATGTCGTCTGAGCTGGCAGCCTTGCGATGGTTAACATGCTTAAATTGCTTACGTTGTCAACTGAGAACGAGAGCACACAGTCCTCGCAAGCGCCAGGGGCCCGTGTCGGCGACTCTATTTTGTTTGCCTTGAAGTGGGCAAAGAATTTGTCTGCGATGTGGCTGGGTTTCCCTTTATAATCTGTGATTGTCTGGAGTCATTGCCACGAGCCATTGAATTGCGACTCCACATTGTCCCTGTACTGCCATTTTGCCTCTTTGATTGCCTTACGGAGGTCGTAGCTGGTCTGCGTTCCCAGTCACCTTGCCATGGTTAAATGCAGTGGTTTGCGCTTTAAGTTTTGCGTAAATGCTGCCATCTATCCACGGTTTTTGGTCTGGATAAGTTCTAATCGTCAGTGGGAATAACATCCTCTATGCACTTCCTGAAGAACCCCGTCAGCGAGTCAGGGTACACGTTGATACTGTTCTCAGAGGCGACCCGGAACATTTCCCAGTCCACGTGATAAAACAGCATAGAATCCGATCGGTCTGACCAACGTTGAACAGTCCTTACCACAGGAGCTTCCTGTTTAAGTTTCTGCCTATAGGTGGGGAGGAGCAGAATGGAGGCGTGATCTGATTTGCCGAAGCGAGGGCGGGGGAAGGGCCTTGCTGCCGTCCTGAAAGGGATAATAACAATGATCCAGGGTCTGTGCGTGTAATCTAAATGCGCCCTCAGGATATATGGTTTGCACATTCCAGTGTAGTTCGTTGAGAGCCGTCTCTGTGTTGGCTTGGGGGGGTATACACGGCAGTGACGATGACCAAAACATTTCGGGAGGTAATGCGGTCCTCATTTGATGGTTAGGTATTCCAGATCAGGAGAACGAATCCCTGATGTCTCTCTGGAAGGAGATCCTCGCCCTGAGCTTGTCTACCTTTTATTGTCCAGTTTATTGTCCAACAAGTAATATACTCGGAAGCAGTGGATGGTATGCACGCCGTCTGAGTCCGACTAGGGCCCCACTCCTGACTAGAGCCCCATTCTTCTTTGGCCTCAACATTTTGGTGCAGCCCCCAGGATGAATTGTGCCTGTCTCGGGAAGTTCAAACAAAGGATCCAGGTTTCTGCTCAAATTTCTGGTGAGTGACTGCCGATCTAATATCCAAAAGTTATTTCCGGCTGTAGGTAATAATAAAATAAGCGGTCTGAGCAAATAATCTAAGAAAAAATTGCAAAGTTGGCTAGGAGCTAGAAACAGGGCTACTGTATCTGTCGACACCATCTTGTCATGTGAAAATAAAACATCTGTGTGGTATTTGGGCTCCCCTTAGTATTGTAAAACATACATTGACATCTGTTTGATAATTGGCTTCCCTGGCTCCTCGGCTTGGGTCATGCTAAATGCCGGTTTGGTGGAGAGGAAAACAAAGGTGTGTTATTGTGCGTTTAAACTGATGGGGGAAGGGGCGCTATGTGGACAAATCATTTTTGTGTTGGTAAAGGCTCCACAGGTTTCATATTTGCATACATACAGCACTACACTATTCATTGGTCGCATTGGTCAACAGTTATTCCACTTCTTTACAAAGAAAAATCACTGTTGGTAGTCATATAAGAGACTACCCACTGGGCACACACTGGTTGAATCAATGTTGTTTCCACATCATTTCAATGTAATTATGTTGAACCGACGTGGAATAGATGTTAAATTGACGTCTGTGCCCAATGGGTATTGAATACTATCATACTGCCAAGCTAGTTTGTTACAGCCTTTCCACCATAGCCTCTGAGCATTCTGTATGTTGTGTGGTGATTTGAGACAGAGACCCAGAAGCCATATTAGCAGCTTCCGCAATTTGTTAGGCGCTTTAGAGGGGAGCGGCCGTTAAATTGCATAGATAAATATGGTGAATAATTGATGTGATGCGTAGTGGGGAGCTGGTTTGGAGTGGCACTGATGCTCCTGGAATCCCACAGACTGTCAGTGGTAGATAGGTGTATAGCTGTAGGTCTGTATCTCCTCTTCTACTTTAGGTGTCCATACCCAGGATGTAGTCCTGTTAGACAGCTCTGACCAGCTAGACAGCCCTGTCATGTTCACAGTATAGACATTATATTGTGTATATACCTCTGTACAGTATAGATATATAGGCATCAATAGAAATCATATAAACAGTAGCCTAGGGCCTCCCGGGTGGCGCAGTGGTCTAGAGCACTGCATCGCAGTGCTATGCTGCGCCACCAGAGTCTGGGTTCGCGCCCAGGCTCTGTCGCAGCCGGCCGCGACCGGGAGGTCCGTGGGGCGACGCACAATTGGCTTAGCGTCGTCCGGGTTAGGGAGGGTTTGGCCGGTAGGGATATCCTTGTCTCGTCGCGCTCCAGCGACTCCTGTGGCGGGCCGGGCGCAGTGCGCGCTAACCGAGGGGGCGGGTGCACGGTGTTTCCTCCGACACATTGGTGCGGCTGGCTTCCGGGTTGGAGGCGCGCTGTGTTAAGAAGCAGTGCGGCTAGGTTGGGTTGTGCTTCGGAGGACGCATGACTTTCGACCTTCGTCTCTCCCGAGCCCGTACGGGAGTTGTAGCGATGAGACAAGATAGTAATTACTAGCGATTGGATACCACGAAAATTGGGGAGAAAAGGGGATAAAATTTAAAAAAAAAAAAAAAAAAAAAACAGTAGCCTAGACTATATGTCATAAAGGCCCATATGTATACCTCATGCAGTATGTGCCATGATCATGTACATTTTATAGATGACATCTTTGGTTCAGGGCTACAGTACTAGCTAGATCCCATTGGGGTTTGGGATATGGGAGACTGCATCTCTCCATCCTTCCCTTTAATTCACTCTCCTTTGTGAGAGCTTAAGGCAATGTTAAAGAGGGAATGGAGCTAAAAAGACAGCTTTGAATTTCAGGCCTTGAACCACAAGGATGCTATCAGACTCCTACCAAAATCCTCCCATTTAAACCCTTTCAGGGCTTTCTGTCTTCCTTCTTTCACTCCTCCTCCAAACGTGTGGTATGTCACATGCAGAGGTGTTTAGAATAATAGAGCTGGATTCATTCCTTTCATGTGCTCGCCTTTTAGCAGAGACGTGCAGAGCAGTGCTTTCTGGGTTTGATTCCAACCCCTTGAGGAAGCAAGGGCATGAGGATGTGAAGTCTCCTTATCTCCACTGACAGCCAATCACAGCTCATAATGCCAGTCCAAAGCCAGGCGATAGCAGGTCCTTTAAGTTTACAGTCTGCCTGTCCCAATAAACATATCTCTCACTCACTCCCTGCTCCCTACTTTACGCTCTTTCTCTCTCTCCGTTTCTCTCATGTGTTCAGCGTGGGGGCCTGGGCTCCCGGCGCTGCGGGGGAAGCACACTCCTTCAGATGTGTGTGTGACTGTGGCTCTCACTGATAAACGCAGGGACAGGGATTGCAAGCCTCACAGTTTACACTCAGTCAGGGGCCGGGAATTCGAAAACTGCCAACTTTATTGTACACTGGTGTGGTGTGACAAGGTGACAGCACACGTGAGCTTGCAGTTACATCACGTTCAGCTGGCCTTTCAGTCACCCCACACTGTGGGATATGGACTAGATGTCAGATATGGACTAGATATGGGAGACTTACTGTATTTTAATACTATTACAGGCATAGATACAGGAGATATAGACATATAGAAGACATAGATACAGGTGATATAGACATATAGAAGACATAGATACAGATGATATAGACATATAGAAGACATAGATACAGGTGATATAGACATATAGAAGACATAGATACAGGAGATATAGACATATAGAAGACATAGATACAGGTGATATAGACATATAGAAGACATAGATACAGGTGATATAGACATATAGAAGACATAGATACAGGTGATATAGACATATAGAAGACATAGATACAGGTGATATAGACATATAGAAGACATAGATACAGGAGATATAGACATATAGAAGACATAGATACAGGTGATATAGACATATAGAAGACATAGATACAGGAGATATAGACATATAGAAGACATAGATACAGGTGATATAGACATATAGAAGACATAGATACAGGTGATATAGACATATAGAAGACATAGATACAGGTGATTTAGACATATAGAAGACGTAGATACAGGAGATATAGACATATAGAAGACATAGATACAGGTGATATAGACATATAGAAGACATATATACAGGTGATATAGACATATAGAAGACATATATACAGGTGATATAGACATATAGAAGATGTAGATACAGGAGATATAGACATATAGAAGACATAGATACAGGTGATATAGACATATAGAAGACATAGATACAGGTGATATAGACATATAGAAGACGTAGATACAGGAGATATAGACATATAGAAGACATAGATACAGGTGATATAGACATATAGAAGACGTAGATACAGGAGATATAGACATATAGAAGACATAGATACAGGTGATATAGACATATAGAAGACATAGATACAGGAGACGTATTCATTCATTGACTGTTAATTCCATATTACTACTCCAAACTGAAAGACGATTCTTCCTTTGCAAGTTGTTTTTCTTTTTTTCTCTAGGACCTGGACAATGTTAGCGGTAAATGAACCCCCGCCCACCCTCCATCTCTCTTCCACTGTAATGAAGCATGGATGGGGAGAGGAAAGAGAGGAGAGAAGATGGAGGAGAGGAAGTGGCCGGAACGTTTGCTCCTGTCTCGACCACGGGTATTCTTGGGTTGATAATACAGATGTCGATGTTATTGCTTGAGAATACGCGTAGCTGAGTGGAAGCCATTTTCCTCAACCAACCTTTCCTTCTGGAGTCATATAGACATACAGGAGCAACATCCTCCTCCAAAGATCAATCTTCACTTTTGTACTATCATTTGTTTTAAATGTTCTACATTATATGGACCCTCAGTGTTGATCCAAGCAGGCTCAACGCTGCCCAACACTCTCTCTCTCTGAGCTGTGTTGTGACCGGTACCTTGAGCCCCAACCAGACATCCTCTTCAGAAGGTAAGCGCCTCCCAGCCATATATCACATCCCTTTTTTGCTCTGATTATTCCTCCGCTTGACAGATGCCCTTATCAGAGGCAGTGCGTGGTGGATGGGGAATCCAATAAGAGTTTGTGAGGAAGTGGGCCTGGGCGACACCACACCACACATCAGAGGTCCAGCAGCAGCTCCTGTGACTCGTGGCGAATAAGGTCACAGCCAAAGAGCAAATTCAATATCCAGACTGGCAGCTAGGAGCATGGACTGAATGCAGTAGAGCACAAAGATAAATCTCAGCCTGGATGCTGTTTTCCAGGCTGGCTGGAGGTGGTACAGGGACAGTCAGACGGGCAGGTTGAGGCAGGGCAACAGGGAAGGACAGTCTAGGCTGAATGGTGTGGGAGATTTAACAAGCATTCCAACCAAAGATGTTTGTGTGAACTGGTCTATTTGTGATACAGTGATCTTGGTTAAACTACCTTTTTGTAACGCACATCCAAATGTAGACATTTGACAAAACAGTATCATTGCCTTGCAAAAGTATTTGATTTTTTCACATTTGATTGTGTTACAAAGTGGGATTAAATGGACTAAATTGTAATTTTTCTGTCAACAATCTACACAAAGTATTCTGTCATGTCAAAGTGGAAGAACATTTATTTTTTATACAAAAAATTATAACTAAAGTGTAGTCGTTGCATAAGTTTTCAACCCATTTGTTTAGGAAAGGCTTAGTTAAATCACATAAAAAGTTACATGGACTCACTCTGTGTGAAATAATAGGGGTTGACATGATTTTTAATGACTGACCTTTCCTCTGTCCCCCATACATACAACATCTGGAAGGTCCCTCAGTCAAGTATTGAATTTCAACCACTTATTGAACTGCAAAGACCAGGGAGCTTTTCACATTTTTATAAAAAACAAATTAGACATTGAATGTCTTTTAAGTATGGTCAAGTTAATAATCATGCTCTGGATGATGTATTAAACCACCCAGACACCCCAAAGAACCAGTCATCCTTCTGAACTGAGCTGCAGGATGTTGCTCAAGGATGTTACCATGAGGCCATTGGCGATTTTAAAACAGCTACAGAGTTCAATGGCTGTAATGGGAGAGAACGGAGGATGGATCAACAACATTGTAGTGACTCCACAATAATGGCCTAAATGACAGAATAAAAAGTTAAACACAAATATACAATATATTCCAAAATGTGCAGCTTTTATGAAACAAGGCACAAAAGAAATACTGCAACAAAAAAACATAGCAAAGAAATACACTTTTTGGCCTTAATGCAAAGCCCTATGTTTGGGGCAAATCCAACACAACACCTCACTAAGTAACTGCCTCCTTATTTTCAAGCATGGTACTGGGGAGTTTTTAAGGATAAAAGGAAATGGGATAGGGCTAAGCACAGGCAAAATCCTAGAGCATAACCCGCTTCAGGAATTCACTTTTCAGCAGGGCAATAACCTAGAACATAAGGCCAAATCTACACTGGAGTTGCTTGTCAAGAAGACAGTGAATGTTTTTAAGTGGCTAAGTTACAGTTTTGACTTAAATCTGCTTGAAATACTATTGCAAGACTTGAAAATTGTTGTCAAGCTATGATCCCCAACATCTCAACAGCTTGAATAATTTTCAATAGAATAATAGGCAAATATTGCACAATCCAGGTATACAGAACTCTTAGACTTACCCAAGAAGACTCACAGCTGTTATTGCTGCCAAAGGTGTTTCTAACATGTATGGACTCAGGGAGCTGAATACTTACTGTATGTAACGACTATATTTCATTTATTTCATTTATAACATTTGTATTCATCTTACATTTTTATATATTTTTTCAATCTTCCACTTTGACAGAGTATTTTGTGTAGATTGTTGACACACAAAAAAAGACAATTAAATCAATTTTAATCCCACTTTGTAACACAATAAAATGTGAAGATATCGAAGGGGTTTGGACACTTTTGCAAGGCACTGTACATGTACATTCATTTTCTGTTCCATTTTTTTATTAATACTTCCACTTGTTTTAACTGCACCTGTACGTGGAAAAGCAGAAGAAAACTAGTGGGGTTGTGTAGGGTGGTCAAATGAATAACTTCCCTCCGTGGTGATTTTTATTTGAGTGTTTTTTAATAGGGTCTAATAAGATTATGTAAATACCTTGATTTCACAGTGGGAGGAGTCTGGGTCTCATCCATTTAAAGGGTCTTTGACAGCGTCTCTGTACTAAACACTGGAGACACTCAGCCAAGAGGATTCTCCACAGCAGCCCCTAGAGACAGCACTGACATGAGCTCCTCTCTCTCAGGGAGGTGTGTGTGTGTGTGTGTGTGTGGGTGTGTGTGTGTGTGTGTGTGTGTGTGTGTGTGTGTGTGTGTGTGTGTGTGTGTGTGTGTGTGTGTGTGTGTGTGTGTGTGTGTGTGTGTGTGTGTGTGTGTGTGTGTGTGTGTGTGTGTGTGTGTGTGTGTGTGTGTGTGTGTGTTCGCATGCACGTGTGATAGACAGCTGGCCTAAGGTTAGCACAAGCCTCCAGACTCTTTATTCCAGTCTCTTCCCCATTCTATCATGAATTAATGATAGAACTTGATCTCTAAGCCCCCGCTCATTATTCATTTTAATAACTTAATTTGTCCCTAATAAACCAAATTCCATGTTGACCCCATGTAATGGAAAGCTAGAAAGTAAACTACGGACTTGGCGGGTAAGATGCCCAAGATTTGGGTTTGTTTACTTAATTACATACAGTACTGTATGTATTCAGGTTATAAATAAATGCTAAAGAGATTTCTCACACTGTTATTCCCTCCACTCCTATGGTCTTGCACTCAACAATGTTACATTAATGTCATATTTACTATTTTTTATATTTTGGCTATATCAACTGACCATGTTAATTTTTGTGCATCTTGCATGCTCTGGACACTAGCATATCACTAATGAGATCTACTGTGTCTACATCTGTGATGAAGCTGGTATGCTACTGTATATTGTTCACAATGAGCAACTAAAACAACACCGGACAAGTCTCACTGCAGGTTGTCTCTCTGTACACTTCTACTAATAACCATCCCAGTGAGCAAACAGAACAGAGACTTCAGACTGGGAATAAATAAGGAGGTCTTGGATTTGCTGGGTGGGGATAGCTGTAATTTTCCCTGGATGGGTCACTCCATTACAATTACCCTGTAATATTTATCTAGACAAACAAAAGGCTGTGCGGGAGCAGCCGGCCGCAGGGAGGAAATCACTGTGCAATAAGAGCCCTCTCATTAGGACCCTGTCTTTATCATGGAGGAGCTCTTATGAGATGTGGCAGATTAGAGGAGGGAACAGAAGGCCAGGAGAGAGCCATGGAGATGATGACCGCTATTGCAATGATCATCACTATTTGTCATCCAACGACACGCACGTTTGCACCTGTGGTAAATGTAAACTAACTGTGAGTGTGTGTGTGTGTGTGTGTGTGTGTGTGTGTGTGTGTGTGTGTGTGTGTGTGTGTGTGTGTGTGTGTGTGTGTGTGTGTGTGTGTGTGTGTGTGTGTGTGTGTGTGTGTGAGAAAGAGTGGAAGAGAAAAGAGTTTGCATCCTTTCATGTATGTGTGTGAGAGTGATTGGATGCATTTAGAATTAACAAATAGACAAAGATAGAATTAAATAAATAAGATGCAAGCACATGCATTGCACTTGGTGCCTGGCAACCGGATCTCTTGGTTGCCGTGGCAACAGTTGCTACCGAATGTGAGGTGATTGGCAACCATGCCAACGAGGAGGGAATAACATTTGACCCCTCCTGCTGACGAGGAGAGGTGGGGGGCAGAGGGGAGCTGAGCGAGAGAGAGAGGAAAAGAGTAGGCCAAATAAAAAATTTGATATTCATCTTCTGAAACCTCTTTCACACTCCTCCTTCTCAACCTCTCCCCTCTAGCACCAGCACACTACACTACCACAGATACTAACACACACACACGCTCCTGCTGCTCGCTTGCACACACACACACACACACTCACACAAGCCCAAACTCACACTCTCTCACTCAGTCACTCTATCACACCCCCACCTACAGACACACAAACACGTACAGTATCTACTCAACACAATCTCTCACACATGCAAAAAACACACACACTCATACTCAGCACACCTGTATTCATCAGCAAGGCATTGTTTTGCTCCTGAAGCTATGTGAAACAGAAGGCATTGTGAAATCATTATGTGAGCTGCTCTGCCAAGAGGAGGGTCTCTCTCTTCCCTCTCCATCTCTATCTCTATCCTTGTTCTTCACTCTATCTCTCTTTCTCTGTATCTCTCCCCTCTTTCCTCTGTCTGCATGGATAAACTAATAAGTGAGTGATTAATGGTCTGCTAATTGCTGTGTAATCTCCGTTAATTAGCGTTGAGATTTTGTAGTGGCTGAGTGCAGTGAGAGAGAGACAGATCTAGAGTTACTGACAGTTGGACCCACAGACAGACACACAGAAACACAGAGAGAGAGAGAGAGAGAGAGCAGGGGGAGGCAGACCAGGGGACAGATGAGTGAGTCATTTGATAAAGAGGTGAACATTACTATACATGTATACAGTATTTGCTTGTTGGTCAGGAACCCTCATGAATATGTTCTTTATTCCTGGATAGAGTTTCCTCTTTGTTCACTGGTTATTCAACCAAGAAGGGCAGAATATAGCACAGCAGTGTGTCAGTCAGGTCAAACCTGCACATTCACCAGATACAGATAAAACAAATTAAAGTGCATAAACAGTACACAATGTCTGTTCACGATTCTCATTTAGAATGTAAACCAAACACTGGCAGTGCTTTTGAACTCTACACCTGACCCACATGCACCACAGTGTCTGGACTGGAGTATCTGCAGGTGTTTTGCACCAGTGTTTAGACTAGTAGATGTAGCTAGAGCCCCAGGGATGTAAAGTAGCCTCTGGGAGTTGGGCTCCAGGTAAGCCAGGTGACAGGTGTGTGGGTGTCTTCAGGATGGAGAGCAGCCATCTCAGGCCAGATGTGCTGCTCCACAGATGTGTCAGTGAGAGTCATAACAGACCAGAGCCCAGCTGCTTAGAGAACACATTGCACCTCGTCTGATGGCTGCCCTTAAACTGGGCATGGCAGGCCTTGTGATAGACGGTAAACAGGGTTAAGTTCTGCTTGACATTCATCAGGGCAAATGTATGGGCTGATATGTGGTCATTGTGTATGTGTCTGTGTCTATGTGACCTGTGTGCAATATTTGTGCTTTATGCTTTATATGAATGTGTGCTCTGCTTGGTTGTGTGTATGTGCATGTTTCTGTTAGTTAGTTGTGTGTGTGTGTGTGTAGTGTAGGTGTTGCATGGAATAGATTGTGCATGGCACAGTACAATTTATGGCACCTTCTACTGCCCTCCCTTTCAGACGCCTCCACACACGCCCCCACACACAGAGACCTGGCAAAATCTGTACTGCTACACATCTCATTCCAACTGTTTTACATTAATAGCAGAATATTACATAATGTTGCATAAACTAAATATACACACAGAATGTATTCCTTTGGGATGAGGGCAAAGAGAGCAAAGGAGTTTGGTAAACATGGTTTATAATTTGTTTCTTTGCTATATTCACTTTTTACATCCTGAAATATTGGTGCTCATAATGCCGAATTTCACAACCACAGGAGTCATTGACGACAACAGACACCAAACACCTCGACTCCCTTCAGAGCTGCTGCCTGTTACTATAAGATAACAATAATGCCATCTTGTGTTCCTCACCGGTACGACAAGGCCTTCACATATTTTGAAGGCTTTGTCTCATTTTGGCCTTTGACCTTTCTTTTTTCATATAAATTACAATAATAATACGGTAATTTAGCATACAATTAGCATACATGTTCCTTATATACAGGTTTTGTGGACATTTTACTCACAATCTTGGGCTTGTCAGCACTAAGCCCCAGGTCCAAACAACTGGGGCACTTTACTAAAACTGCTAATCTAATGTCATTATGGATGAAGTCAGCATGTTCCAGGTTAGTTTGTCCTCATTAAAATTCTATAATTGTTTCCATTTTTCTTTTACAAGTTAATTGGAACTTGCAATAAACTAAGGCTACTGATTAGTACCCCGATGAGCTAATTAAACATACATAAGCTACTAACAGAACCTTTTTATATTCAGACAATAGGCTAACGCAATTGAACATGGAGTTTGGTGTTGCATTGCTCACAAGTGACCCTTCCATTGTCTTTTCTGAACCTCACACAAATCAGCTTCTTGACAAAAATGGCCATAAGAGAAAGCATCATTCTCATCATTCTCTTTTTTTTTTTTTTTTTTTTTTTTCTCATCTTGTCTTTTTTCGTAAGTCCGTTTTTTCAGAGCTATTATTATTTATATGTATTGTTATCTGAGTTTGTTGGAAATGGGCATGTAATAATGTGTGCATGCGTGTGTGTTTGAACTCTCCCGCTTCCTTCACACCTGCATAACCTGCATTTATTGTCACACATCCAGACACAATTGACACAGTTGCCTTCCAAAGGCATCATTATGCACTAACAAAGCTTTTCAAAATTCCCTCATGTTACCTAATTATGCCCATTAAGTGACCACTGACATTATGTGATTATTTTCCATCAGCCACTATACCGACTTATTTTACTCCTTTCATCCCATCTCCTTTCATTCAGCCACATTGAATACCCACTTACTTTCTCTGACATAATTGAGTACTGTCTTCTCGCAAGATTGTGTCTATTGCAGAGGGATCTCATGGATCATCAATTCTGTCCCTACTGGGCAAAATAACCTGTCTCTTAGTCTCTACAGTACATGTGATGCTCGTTGCACTATAATTTAATGATATAAAGTACTTTAGCTGGGAGGGGCCTTTTCTTTCTCAGCTGCTAACCTCCTCTTCTAGATGATCTTCCGAAAATCCAATCAAGTCCCAAACAGCTGTTTCCTCAGGCCACGGCCAAGACTATGTATGTCTGTGTTTCTGTCATAGTTTTGACTCTTATCTCCTTTCTTCTTTTTCCTCAGAAAAATGTTCTCCTCAGCCTGCCGATCGACGACCTCCTCCTGGGCTGGATGACAACTATCCAGGTCCTCCATCCTCTTTGCCAGTGACATCACACAATCCACTATCTATTCCCTGTTCTTCCCCTGAACTTGACAGTGGTTCACTGTTCCTGTTGGCACACGCCCAAAGATTCAGATAGTATCTTGAAATCTACTCTGCCCTCCAGCTAGTAGTGCTTAAGATTCATTGCTTATCATTACTGAGGAGGACACCCACAATTGGCACAGCAGTAAGGTGACACATTCACTGGAGAATTTTGCTAGCATGAGCCTAGAATAGCTTCCTTAAAATAGCTACTCTCATACACATATCATTATCATGATCTAATGGATTTAATTACGTTAAAGAAATATATGTTGCGAAAATAAGAGTGACAATGTGTGTAAAGAATGTGTTACTGACAATTTGAGTATGATTTTGTCAGAAATTACATCTGTTTGACAGCCTTGATTGTGGTAGACACAGCAACCTCCCATCATGCACCAGAAGAAAATGATGAGAATGGTTTTGACTAGATGATATACAGCTACGAAAGATGGTGACTTTTTTGTAGTAGGTTAGTAGAATTTAAGCTGCAGGTTAAGATAACTTAGAAGGTTAGGATAATTAGATGAAGGTTATGAAAAGGGTTAGGGTTAGCTAAAATACCCTCCTAAACTGTTACGAAAAGTCACTTAAGTCCATAACTGTAGCCTATCTAGTCACAACTGATAAGAATTGACCTGTTAATACCACTGCTTAGTGCTGATAGAAACATGGTAAGACAACCAGGCAGCACTTTGGTGTCAATTATCTGCCAGTTATTCTACAGGCTATGTGCACAGAGCAGGAATTCTGCATTTTAAATATAATTATAAAAACACATTCCCAGTAGAGACATCTGTGGTATGACCAAAGGTCAATGCGGCAATCTGAGGAATTCACATAGTTTAGCAGAAAGCAGATGTTATGGAATAAGCAATGTACTTTACCACTCTACTGTACCATAATGGACTGTATAGCATACTGTTTTCCTCATTTAGCTAAAAGCAGCCTTTATGGAATAAGTGGCTACATGTTAGAGGCCTGCCATAAGGATTTCCTTTATCTTTCTCTAGGCATACCAATAACAGTGGGCATGGCGAAGCACTACCCTCACACAGTTTTTGTAGGGCAAGTTTTGAATTTTGCCTGCACTCATGACCATGAAACCTCAGGAAGGGAAACAGTATTTCCCTTAAATTTTAAACTGAATGTCAATAAAACACGTGCTACTGTGTGCAATATTTCACGATCAATAAAGTGTTATATACTTTTTACAAATGCTATTTTTGTTATCTAACTGTTTTTACAATCCTGAAGTAGTTTTCATTTCATATTTCCATTGCATGTGATTGCATTATGTCTCCCAAAGATGTGATTGTTTGGAAGAATGAGTGGTGTTTAATCTGCTCTGATTAGCAGTTCATGTTTGGTTAATCTTTGAAGCCCTTGATTGTTAGCGATAGGATTACTTTCACCGGTGTCATCTGTCTCCATCCACTCTTTCAGCACTTCACTCTCTTTGTCACTGGATCTCTAGCCCAGGGCCTTCTATTTACAAGAAGGCTCTGATCTAGTCTACAATCAATGCCAAATACCTACGTGTCAACATGGGAAGTGCAAGGAACACAGGATGTTGGTGGCACCTTAATTGGGGAGGACGAGCTCATGGTAATGGCTGGAGAGGAATGATTGGAATGATATCAAATACATCAATCACATGGTTTCCAGGTGTTTGATGTCATTCCATTTGCGACATTCCTGGCATTATTATGAGCCGTCCTCCCCTTAGCAGCCTCCTGTGCTGGGGAAACCAGACAGACAACCTTGACTCAGGAGGATGACTCAGTAGGTGACAGCACAGAGCCATACAATGACAGAAATAACCACTCCTTTCAAAATACATTAGATTCATAATATCTCTGTCTGTAAAACCCTTTCAGTTTCCAATTATAAGTAAAATACGCATATGGAAATGTGCTCATATAAAAAATGTAGCCTTGATTTAATTGGCCTATGGCGAGTGTAAAAATATGACCTGACTATTTGCGGTGTTATTCAATAGCTTGTCAAGCTGCCTGCAGTTCTTCGTGTTTTAGTTGTGGACATCATACAAATGCAGGTTTCGTCATAGCAACACTGCTAACTAAGCCTTTGCATGTTATTGGTAGTGGTATCAGCTGTTCCATGTCTTTGTCATTTAAGAATATAACGCTGTAATGAATGTGGCCTTTGTTTATTGTGGGTGTGGCCAAACCGAGGGGTGTGAGCTAGAGGGTGGGTGGTATCTGCGTGTTCGCGTCACAGGTTAGTGCTAGCTGTCAATTGCATAACAAAACGTCTACAACTTTATATTTTAGGCAAAACTTGGAACGCATGGTGGCAGGGAAATTAGCAATTATCTAGCTACTGTAATAGTTATGCATGAATGCCGCTGCTTTCGTCGTATAGCCTTTTTTACGAGGACTTACACTAGAGAGCTAGCTAGTGTGCTACTGCTAGCTAGCTGACTTGCTAAGTTAGCTACCTAAGAAAGTGAAAGAAGACGGCAGCTGAACAGAAGCTATACCAACTTACTCAGACCTATGCGACTGATATCAGGTAGTTATTTATCTAGCTAGCCTTTCACTTATTATTTTGTTCACAACACAGCGATACATTGAGCTAATGCACTGCAATTGGTATGTATTAAACATCTAGCTAGTGACCGCAATACGACCAATGAATACGACCCTGGTTGTGGCAATATAGCACTGCTTTCTAGTCAGTAGCTGTGCTCTCATAATTCGTGTAGTTAGCTTGGTTAGTCTCTACTTGTGGCTAAACTGGAAAGTGTGTTACTGGCGACAATGTTGCCGAAAATCGAAGGATTGTACACGTTTGCTGTGTCACGCGCCGCAGAGAACAAGGGACTGTGCTGACAAGTTATGTATGAGCTATCTGCCTCCGCAAGAAAGAGCACTACACCAGACGGGAGAAGCTGTCCATTTACCAGTTATGTTTTAATATCCTCATTATTTTTAACTCTAGGCCAGGGCAAGTAATTGTACTCATTAGCACAAGCGTTGGGGGGGATTTTTGTCTGCATCCCAAGATTTGCGTTATTAAAGTGTAAGGAAATCTCATCACTTGTCAGTTGGCCTAGAATGCCAGTCGTAATTTTACGGTCATGTGAGCTGCATTTAGACTAAAACATATTACATTCATTGTATTTTTGCACATTCTGTCTTCTAAAAACCTCAATGGCATATGCATTGCATGAGAGAGGACGTTTTATATTCCCACTGGAACATGGGAAATTGAACCGCTATTTGTGTTGGTCGATATACCAAAGGGTCATCGTGCTGACAACAGCATATAGTGCAGGAGAACAAGGTCAAAAGTGGATGGTGGTTGTCGGATATACGCGCCTTTGCCCTCCTAGGCAGTCAGAACCAGCTTGCCAGGTGAAGAATGCTAATGAATAATTGAAGCACATGCAGCATATGATCAGCATGTTCTGGAACAATGAGGCTTCTCTCAAACACTATTATTTTATTGGTCAATGCTATCTGGATAATACTGCAAATTCCTGATTGCTTACAGAGTTAGGCCTATTCCAGGGAGAGCTGGGGTTATTGTATGGGCCACTGCAGTAGCTAAACTACGGGTTTCCTGTGATGGTGTTGATCAGCTTGTCCCAATGGCCTGTCCTCACATCCATAGATCTGGAGATTGAAAAATGATTTTGCTCAGAGCACATGGAACTGTGGTTTGTAGTAGCCTATGTTAAACAGTACATGTGTTTGTATCAGACTGAAGTGGCATTAGGCTGTACTGTACCAATGCTCCTTTGTACTGGAAACGTGTGTTGATTTTGACACTGTAGACCCTGAGTGAACATGGGGTGTTCCCTATTGACCGGCTGTCGCTCTGTGGGTCCAGTCCTATTTTCTGTTAATTTAGGCCAGGGGTACTAACGTACCCTATGAGGTCCGGAGCCTGCTGGTTTTCTGTGCTACCTGATAATTAATTGTACACACCTGGTGTAACAGGTCTAAATTAGTCCCTGACTAGAGGGGAACAATTAAAAAATGCGGTGGAACTGTCTTCGAGGTCCAGAGTTGAGTTTGAGGGATGTAAGCCTATAGGGAGAGAGAACAGTTTGTAGTCATGCCATGGTATCATGACATTAGATTTTGAGTATTAGAACCTACTGTACAAGTTTAAAGTGCCAGTTGGGGCAGAGGTTAAAGCCTATTGGGCTTAGGTCTAGTGATATTGGAGAAAGGATACTTTCTCCAGTATCAATAGAATCTCCCTGTTGGTGACTAGTCATCTAATCAGTTGCCTTACCCAATTGTAATCGGCAGCACATTGTTTGTACTTGGATAAGCAGTTAGAACCTTAGAGACTATTGTTGTTGCTTCATCCAAATAGCCATTTTCTCTGGATTTCAGATTCTTGTGGATTTAATGGTCCCAGATGCAGGTTTTTTGGAATGTTAGTATTGTAGTTCCTTGAGTACTCCGAGGGCTGAGGTGAGGACACATGACCAGTCATGGACTTCAGTCAAAGAGCCAGTAGCTCTGAGGACCTTTTTGAGTTTACTGAAAATCCAATTCTTCATGAAACGTAATCCCTCTTCTGGGAAATGAGGTCAAGGGAATGAGTGGCTGTTTCTTAGTACAGTGTAAACAGGGAGCATGGACCCCAAGCTTTGTTGATACTATGTAATAGTGCTGCAGTTGATCCATGCCTGTCCTCAGGCTACTCAACTATAGTCTCCAACGCTGGACACTGCAGGGCGATGACCCCTACATACAGATGCACATACACTGCTAGTTTCTAGACTTAGTCAGCCTTTCTACTTGTGTTTTTGCATCTCTCATCACAAATGTTCTTCCTCCTCTCAATAGCGTGCGTTCACCAACAGGAACCTCTAGCTCCATCTTTACAATTCTCTTTTCTTTCAATTCTTAGCCACAATTGCACATTTAATCCCCGCGCAAAATATTTGTCCAATAATGAATTATTTATTTTCTCTCGTTTCTGCTCTTTTACCACCATCTCCTTTTCAATGGCTCTCTCCCTTGCCCTCCTGTCCCTCCTTTGCCCCCCTGTTTTCCTCCCTTCCATCCTCCACTTCTTCTCTTATTCCTTCCGGCCCCCCTCTACATTCCCCCCTGCCAGTTTAGGGGTATTGTGTCTTCTGTACAGTAACAGTACATGCCTCTCACCTCGTCTCTCTCCTGGTGTGGTATACTGTAGGTGAGTGATGGAGACGAGAGAGTTGACCGTGGTGGCTGGCAGCTTCGTGGGGTTTCAGCTGCTCTTCTCCGTGGCCAGCCCGCTGTTCTCCTCAACCTTCACCCCTGGCTACGGCCGCCTGCCCTCCAACAAGCTCACTGAGTGGAACTCCAGGTACAATACCCTTCCAACAAGCCTCTTAACAGGTTTCACATTATAGACTAGTACTGTACTGACTCTGCTGTAACACACCTCTATCAGACATTAACCAAGGCACACTGATCTGAGGTCAGAAATGATAACTAGTCGAAAGGTAGGCTACCAAGTTAATGATTATGTAGATATTTATTCTCTACGTTGCTCTTGGACTGGCTTTGCATTCAAAAGTTTTATTGTGCTGATACTTCAGCTCTAATCAGACAAATCTTAATTATCTATTTACAATATCGTCATTTAGGTTGTCATGGGTCATCTTATCAACTTTCCATAGTACACGTCAGGGGCTGGGCTTTGAGTTCAAAGACCAGAAATGTGTAATTAGTTTGGGGTTAAGTTCAAAATGTGCCAATTGGTGTTTGGAATGAGTTACTCCATGTACTGAATGGTATCTCTTCTCTGGTATCAGTTTGTCTTGAGCTGGTGGGCTGTACTCACTATTACCACTGTTCCCTCCAAAAAACGTTGGCACTGAGCAAATTTCAGGTCTGCTGAGTGGTAACTTGAACATTGTGAAAATTCTGTGCAACCTCCAGCGCGTTTCTGTGAACACTGAGGCTGTACCCACTTTAAGTAAAAGTTTTAACAATGGCCAAGTAGTCTACTGTGGCTATTTGATTGTAATGTAGAGCTACCAGAGTGGCCACCATCAAAAACAATGGAGAAAATGCATCCCATAACATTTTAACATGGAAATGGCTGTTCTATCATTCAACCTACATTAGCAGCCAATGTGTGGTGTTCAATGTAGGCCCACATTCCATGATACTTTTGAAAAAAAACTTGCAGGGCTTGACATTAACCTGTTTATCCACTTGTCCTTTGGACAAGGAGATTACTGAAAATGTTGTGGTGTTTGATGCAAGAAACCATTTTACAAAATAAAATGCTTTTCCATATCATCATGACAGAAAATCTGACAAATTATGCTACTCTCTGTCTATTGGCTAATTAACTTATTCAAGCCTGTCTCAAAATACAACACTGTCCCTTTTAAGACAAAAAAGCTCTTTACCTGACTCGCTTTTCAAAGATGTCTAGAAATGTACACGTTTTGTGCTCTTGTAGGAAGCAATCACTCCCCCATTACTGACTACAAATTCTCTATAACTGGGCTAATAACTAATTAACTAGCAAAGGATATGAACAAAATGTGCACACGTGGCTAGATGCTGCTCTCGCTTTGATCTCAAAACAAGCGCATCTACTCACGAACGCTCATGCTGTAAACACAGTCCAGTTCAAAGTAAATACATGGCAATGGTCTATTTGCATATAGGCCTACTGCAGCTCTGATTGTTTATGCCGCGCCGGTATTTGTAGAGTACGGGCTGAGTAATGCGTGTCAATGTAATAAAATCCTACTCCGATGTGTTCTGCCTACAACTAAATCTCTTACGTAGTTTGTTTTGTTTCGGTATGTTGCATTGACAGTGGCTAATGTTGATTTGATTACAATTGCACAGTAAAGGGAAACTTTGATCATGTTAACAGGGAAAACTAGAACAGTGGTCACCAACATTTTCTGAGTTAAGATCACATTCTGAGTCAAAATGCAAGCCGAGATCTACTGCTCAGGTTTTTTTTTAAACATTACAAAAAAAACATCCGGCCCATGCAACATTGACCAATTAAAAACAGTACTGTAGCACTGAGGTTTGTGCAGTAACCTATAGGCACAATACATTATCACCTCATATTGGCTTTGCTTGAATTGCCCATGCGTTGTTTGGGCCATTTAAAAAATATATATATTAAAAAATTTGAGGAAGGCTATATGATCACACCGGTAATAGATCCATTGTTGCATTACTTGTGAGGCACAGCTGAGTGAGCATACATTTAAATCATTTGTCTTTTATTTTTATTTTACTGGGCTGATGGTGCACGCATCTAATGGTCAGTCTCAGCGGAGGGAGAGAACAGCAGACTGAGGGTCCACCTCTCAACATCCCTCCGCTCTCCCTTTCCTCCACTGACACTGACCAAAAAGGGACACCGTCTTTCAGCTGATGGCAACTCCGGTCGCACCGTTATTTCTGCCTCATGCACAAATTCATGTTGTTACTCCTATGAACAGAGAAAGTGAAATATTAAAAAGACCCAAGCTGCTAATAATAACAACAATGCAAGCCTATAGATACACTTTCCTACTCATTCATTACTGCTGCAGTGCTTGTTGTAGCGCTGGGTGGAAATGGGAAGAACACACGTTTTATGGCTTATAAAAGTGTTAAATACGAAGTGTTGACAGTGCTGAGTAAGAACTTTAGCGTGATCTCACTCATAAAACAGCAGCTCTTTGACGTATTTGTTGACAGTCTTTCTAGTCATGGTTTTAAACATTTTGAAATCTCACAGTATCAATTTTGCTGTGGCTTTCTTTTATGCCTGCTACATTACTGTCAACACAGTAATCTGAGCCATCCGATTGGCCAGCGGTAGGCCTATAGTGCACTTGATTTGATCTCCGGCCCCGCCGGGAAGGCAGTTTGTACTTTCAGACACATGAAATGGTTCAAAATGGCAACAGTTCACCTACTTGGCACACAGGCAGCTGAATCGGGTGCACCTACCACCAACAGCCCGAGACAAATAAAATAGGAACACAAGGCTTTATCGTTGTTTTTGTTTTTTACAGAAAGGTTTGTTGATCGACTAGGAATGCCTTGGAGATCGACCAGTGGATCGCAATTCACCTGTTGGTAACCACTGCTCTAGAAAGTTGAAAGAAGTTCAATCTCGTGCCTCCCCCTGTGGGCTGATATTTCTTCTGCGCGGCAGTCCTGGGGGGAGCTGCGCGGCAGTCCTGGGGGGAGCTGCGCGGCAGTCCTGGGGGGAGCTGCGCGGCAGTCCTGGGGGGAGCTGCGCGGCAGTCCTGGGGGGAGCTGCGCGGCAGTCCTGGGGGGAGCTGCGCGGCAGTCCTGGGGGGAGCTGCGCGGCAGTCCTGGGGGGAGCTGCGCGGCAGTCCTGGGGGGAGCTGCGCGGCAGTCCTGGGGGGAGCTGCGCGGCAGTCCTGGGGGGAGCTGCGCGGCAGTCCTGGGGGGAGCTGCGCGGCAGTCCTGGGGGGAGCTGCGCGGCAGTCCTGGGCCTCTGTTCATACAGGGGTCATGCACACTGAACACTGCTACAGGATGTGTGTAGTGTACCATGGCATAACAAGCCAAAGGTGACGCACTGATCATGGTTGAAGTTTGATTCAAAGTTACCCTTCATTGCATAACAGCTCCCAGTGTGTCAGTGTGTTATTATTTATTCAAGCTTTGCTTGTAAAGAGACGCAGAGAATATCTACAGAAAGATGCACAGCATAGATGTAAGCCTGAGGCGTAGGCTAAGGAACGTGTCACTAGCTAGATGGAGGGGCTAGAGGGAAAGCAAATGCACTTGCCCCTTCTGCTTCATAAAAGACTGTCTCAAATTCCACTCTCCTCCTTGGTCATGGCAGTTATACGCTCTCAGATAGTCATGTTATAATGGTGACACTAAAAATAACAATGTCCATTGTACAGTGGCTGGTCTATGGAGCCAGCATTGCTAGGCCTGTGGTGCTGCTGGTGTGCCCGGGGTCTGGGGACTGTGTGTGCGGATGAGGGGAGATAAGAGGCGTGGTAGCACTGGAGTTCTCTTCACTAGCCCAGATAAAGAGTCCCAGAGGTCAACGAAACCTGAGTAGTTTTACACACACACGATTCTCCTTCAAATTAGTTCCATTGCCAAGGTTCCACACGGTCCAAATGAGATTTCTTCATCGTGTTCTCAGTGCTATAAAGGATGTTATTGTTATGTTACTTGAACTGTTTATTAGTTTTACTGCTGCCGTGGTGCTAGTCTTGCATCATTCTCTGCCATGGCGCTAACTGTCCCTGTTTCTGTGTGCTTGCCCAGATTGGTGTCCACTGTCCATGCTCTGATCGTGGGCCTCTTCTGTCTCTACATCCTGTGGTTTGATGATGCTGTCAACACAGACCCCGTCTGGTAAGATGAACTGCATTACTGTGTGCTGTCTGTCATTCTAGCAGCCATGGCTACTAGCCTACCCCAAGAGGGAAGGATGACGCTGCCATTCCCCACTGTCTCCAGAGAGGTGTAGATTCAGTGGATTTGTTCTTTCATTGTCTTTTCTATGTTCTCTCTCCTACTGCTGACTGTGTGATTACATCATTGTATCCTGAAAGAGAGGAATGGTAATTTCCCCCTCTCCCTTCTGTTTCTGTCTTCTACTCTCTCTCCTCTTTCTCTTCTACTCTCGTGTTTCTCTCCTTCTGTTTCTCTTCCTCTCTTGTTCTGATCAGACAGGCCAGAGTCCTGCCAACAAGGCTCCTTTTCATAGCAAACAGCAGCCCAGTCTTCAGCCCCCCCTCTTCCTCCTCCCTCCCCTTCTGGTGACCCTCTCCCCTGACCCCCCCCCCACCACCACCACCACCCTGCATCTCTGGCTGTCTGATCAATACAGCACTTCCCTCGCTCTCATTGTCTGTCTGTCGCTGATGTAGCGGAGAAAAGGGGTTGTGAAGGGCCAATGGGGAGGAGTCCTGCCACCCCCTTCATCTGCTCTGTGTCCAAATGTCTCACATTTAGACTACTCTCTTTTTCCTTCTTTCTTTGTTGTTCCTCTACTCTCATAGGGTTTGTTTAATAGGGGTGTAATTGTTGTACCCTCCCAGCCCAAGCCATGTTGTCTTGTTTTTTTCCTTTGTTTTGGTCTTTGTCTGTGTAGTATTGGCACTGTCCTTTTGTCACTTATGTATTTGCTTTCCTGCCCATCTCTTTTAGTTTCTTACTTTTCCTCTATTTAGACTGGTAGCCATGTTATTTTGCTAGAGCAGTAGTTAGTTCCTCTTATTGCAACACTGAATGGCGTAAGCATTAAATCCTCAGACAATCTGATTGCATTACAGCATCAGTTAGACATGCCACAGACTGGCATTGTGCTGGGCTTCACAGAACTAACCGCCCACAAAACCTGCATTGTGACAGATTCAGCTTCTCGCAACGTCTCTATGGGTTCTGCCTGGGTTTTGTCATTGTAATCCAATCAATCCAAAGCGTTTTCCAAATCCGCCTACCTCACATCGCCTGATTGGTTTATCTGAGCTTTAAAAGTGCGACGTAACCAGTGTGAGCAGAATAGACTCAATTGGTTTAAAACAATAGTGCTCAGTTGGTTGATCAGAGTTCAGTGATGTAACTCAAATTGGTCAAATACACACAAGGTCCAACTGAACTGTGACTTCTGCTTTTTAACCCAACACCTCCAAAAGACTCATACATACACATAAATATAGAGGTTTTGGAGAGGTGCAGGGGACTACCACACTGGGCGCCCGGGGAGCTGTTGCTGGGGGGGGTTAAGTGCCTCACTCACGGACACAACGGCAGGCAATGGAATCTAGGATTTGATACCAGCAACCCTCCGGTTGCCAGCTCACTTCCCGACAGATTTTTCCCGGCAGACCCGGGATTCAAACTGGCAACCGTCCGGTTGCTGGCTCGCCTCTAACCGCTAGGCTACCTGCTGCCCTGCCGTACCTGGATCAGTGATGGGATCTGAGAACCTTTGGATCGATCTCATCCTGACCCCTCCAGTTGATCTATCTGAAGTTCATCTCTTAGCTTTAACAGATTCACAAATTTATCTACGAATGGCTTTGATTCTCTATATGGGTTAATAGATTATTAGGCTTATGGGTGGGCTCCAGGATGTACAGTAAACATGAGGAAGTGAAGAAACGATTGGCTGCATATGACATTGATCGTGGCTACATGAGTGGGGTTCAGAGAGGATGTTGCACTCAGACATACCCTGAACGGGTACGTTGGGGTGAAGGTCGGTAGATCCAGAGAGCACGTCGTGGTGTGCTGTCACAGAGAGCCATGACCCCGCACTCAGCAACAGGATACCTGTGATGGAGAGAGGCCAAAATCAGATCCAGTGTCACTTTACTGAGACGGACACACATTATTATGACCACAGTCACTTAGCAGATGCTCTTGTCAAGAGCCTCTTGCACTACAGTCCACTCACAGGCCTAGGCAGTAAATGTGGCCCATGTGATACAGTGATCTGATAACCATGGCGTTGCCAAAACCTTGTCCGAGCAACTGAGTCGTACAATCCACTCCTACAGTCGAGAACAGTGCTACTCATTCTTACAGTATGTACTATATGCAGGCTACTGCTCACATGTACACACATCCTGACACGTATTTGTCCATGAGCACACAATCACATAAGGATACAGCAGGCAAACAGAAACACAACGCATTTGTCAACACAGTGCTGTTTAAACTGGACCTTCCCTGGACACGGGTATCTCAGTAGTAGCAAGACTATGACTCATGACATGGCCATGAGAAGAATGTGCCTATTTGAATGCTAGAAAAAAGATTGTAGTTAAAGTTTCATTTTTTTAAATTAGCTCTCATTGGAGACCCCTGCAGTAGACTTCACTAATATAGTATGTAGAATGTTTTGTGGACTTCACTAGATTTCTGTGAAATCGTAAGTAGCTTTAGTTTCTGTTTTACAGTAGTTTTAGCATTAATCTGTAATGTGGCAACTGTTATTCTGAAAGAACACTTTGTTTTGTTTTTGTTGTACAGGGGGGAGCCTGGACTAGTGAAACTTAATGTGGCCATAACATGTGGTTATTTGCTCTATGGTGAGTGTCTCTCTCTCTCCTCATGTTTATCCTCTTGTATAACAATACGCCATCCACATTTCTCTGTGGACAGTAGATGAAAATAATAAACTGTGTGCTAACTACCCACTTGTTGTTCTGTGTAGACCTTGTGCTTCTGGCCACTAACTGGAGCACAATGGGGGACAGCTTTTTTGTCTGTCACCACTTGGCGGCGCTCTATGCATATGGATATGTCTTGGTGAGTCTGGGGGAAAACCATGAGCACAATGGCTAATTTTAGATGGTTATTTGGTGGTTTTGGTATTGAAATACTCAGGTCTTCTTTCTAAAGATGTGTTGCACATTTAGTCTGTTTTTAGTTTATTTTTGCCCATGTCTATTTGTGGTAATACGTCTTTACACTCTCTGCAGTCTCGTGGCGTGCTTCCCTATTTCGCCAACTTCCGTCTCATTTCAGAGTTATCCACACCTTTTGTGAACCAAAGGTAAGCTAGCTCCACTTTTACTATATATTAATGAATACTCCTGTTTATCAGCCCCTACCTCTGTCAGTGTTGACATTATTCCGTTCTCCTCCACGTATAGATGGTTCTACGAGGTGCTGAAGTACCCTCGCTCGGACCGCTTGGTTGTGGCCAACGGCATGGCCATGGCAGTGGTCTTCTTCATGGTGCGCATCTTCGTCATGCCACCCTACTGGGCCCGGGTGTTTGCCACCTTCGGAACGGAGGCCTTCGAGCGCTTGGGCATCGGTGCTCAGGTGGCCTGGATCACATCCTGTATCGCCCTGGACATCCTCAACATCATCTGGATGTACAAGATCGCCCGCGGCTGCTACAAGGTCATGATGGGCGCCAGTGGCAGGAAGGCCAAAGAGGTATCCCCGCTCAAGCAGAACCATGTGAATAACCACACAGACTAAGAGATACTGGCCGGAGGGGGGGAGATAGACAGACTGTGGAAGGGAGACAGGAAGGACTTCAAGGGCTCTTATAGCCCCTGCTAGCTCCAGCCTTGCTATTATCTCCGTACCTGGAAATCATGCAGCCGAATGGGGTCAGGTCCTCATCCGATTCAGCCTCGCAGAATGAGACTGGTCCCACACTAGCTTCTGTACCTCAGTGTTTCACCAATGGTATGGTACCCTGGCTGGGTTTGGTTGGAGATGACAGAGTAGCTGTTAAGGACACTCATTCTTGTTCACTTTCAACTTCAACCCAAGCTCAGTCATCTGAAGTACCTGTGATGGACAGGTAGAAAGCAATAAAAGAAGAAACCGTGCTCTGTCAAACTCCCTCGGCCATCATCCTTTACCCTTTTCAGTTCCCTGACCCGTCCAACCAGAGGAGAGCCTCCTTCTTTGCCCTCAGAATAAGGACCTCTTAGTGTGCTAGTTTGACAGACCGAGACACCACAATGCCTCTTACTGCATTTGCTGATGGCCTCCTTTTTATGAACACCACCTACATCTCCAGCAGACTGGTCCCCCGCTCACAGCAACAGTTCAGATTGAATCACCACTGGATTTCCCATCCACAGCCTGGATGCACATCCAGGGGAAATGGAGACAGGGATGTGGGGATTGGATCCTACCGCTGCCGCCAACTCTCCGGAATCATTGTTTTTCATTGGATGCTTTTGCCTCATCTCGTCCAGGGTCTGCCTGTGCTGTGTTTGGGTCTCAGTTATCCCATTTGTTCCTCCTGTTACTCAACATCAAAACCAGGAATTGACATCAATGCGTCTTAACTTCACTACACTATCATAACCCTCTGTCACAGCGGAGCGGTTAAATCCATCCAGTTTGATGCTTCTGTTCTACCTCTCCCCTGCCTTTATAAAGACTTGTCAGTCATATGAGAATAATCACAGAGTTGTTTTCTCCTTCTGTCAACATGTTTTAGCCTTTGAAAAGATCTCATCCATTATCTCTAGTTCAGTTGACTGGAAAGGATGTTTTCTCTCAGTTTCTCTGGAGATTCTCCCAGCCACTGCAGTGTAACACTACTGTTAAACACAACACTTGTTCTAGTGTCTATCTAAGGTACCTCTGGGGATTTTAACTTCCATTTTTCTCTATTTTCTGTGTTATTGTGAGAACTGAATTTGGAACAATAGCGGGTCCCTTTTGGGGGGAAGCATTCTCCTGTCTTAGGTGCTGTTCCGCCTACAGAGTGGCAGCCATAGGAATGCTGGAAATGTGATGTTCAAAATTGTTTCTTTAGATATTCATGTAAGATCAATTATTGAATTACCTATCTGACAAGAACAGGCATACGCTGGCAATGTTGTACTATATGTGTAGCCATGTAAAGTCCTACTGTATTACTCAGTTGGAAATCTTCCTTTCAAATCAAGTTGATTTGATTAAAATCACTGAGAGCTTGTTAAGAAAACGTTCGATTATGATGATTTATACTCTAGTTTGGATCACTAAACAGGATAAATATGAATTGCATTAATCTATGGGTTCCTCTGCACTTCATTTTAATCAGTGCATTTTATGTTTTTCACCCAGCTGTATTGAGTGCATGTTAAGTGTTTTTGTTTTCTGTCCTCCTCCTGTCCCTAAAGCGTTGACGTCGTTTGGGACGGGGGGTCTGAAATGTTTGACTGTTCACTGTGGAATGAAAGCACACTCCCCATGATAGAGCAATAACCTTTTGAGCCCCTCCATGTACCATCGAGGAGGGTTGTTTTGTCATGCCTTTACGCAACAGGAAATCTAATGCGGTCCGGTAGATATTAGCATGACATTTTAATGTAAAACTGCTGTTTGTTTTCCTTTTTTCTCACTATTGTAGTCTCTTCTCTCTATGGATACTGTTATGTATATATTTTTGTACCCTGCACAATAATGAATCCAGACAAGTATTCTCCAAAGTTGACCCCTCTGTAGGGCCTGCTTGGTTTTCTTCTGAATACGGGAGCGGGCCTCGATATAAATGTTGTGGTGGTTCTAGTGACATTAGGAGGAGTGGGAAGTGGCTTAGAGGCTGCTGGTTATGACCAGAATGAAGATGAGATTGGAAATGTAATTATTGTCATGTAGTTATTCAGCTACATCAGCTCGGTTGAGAAGCTAGTGCGATTCAGCTCACTCTTCTCACCCAGTCCTCCAATACTTCAAGCTGTGAATAGAGCAACATGTTTGTATCATTCATCAGTCAAGAAAACAATATTTTCAACTGAGTACATGTGTAGCCTGATGATGAGATTTCTGGTTCACCAGTAGGCTGTGGTGCGCATTTAAGTCTGCTTCGGATGCCTGTGAGAGAGGTTGTACTTCTGCACAATGTCCGTACAAACTATTCATTGGATGTGTAGTGTTTGTCACTGACTTCAGTGTGTCTGTGGTGTGTTGAATTGCAATGTAGACCTCTGGGTGATTTTTAAAATAGTTAAGTTTTTGGAAATGAGGAAGTGACACGGCGGTTTCTGTAACATCATGCCCGAGTGCACTTGTATCTGCAAGAAATAACCGTGTGACCTTTTATCCCTTTGAAAGGCTAACATTGTGTATTAAGAGAAGGTACAGATGGTCTCAGGCCCTGGTGAGAAACGAGGACATGTTGTAGCTCCTGGAAGAACTGGTAGAACTGTTGCATGCATTTCATCTCTTTTGTAAGGTTGAACTTAGCAGTGTCACAAGACTTTTAGCCATTTGATACTAAATGTCATGGATTAGCCAGAAAATAACCTTTGACTGAATCAATGAATTCTTGCCCCAGCTTTTTGTGGCCTCTCTCGGATAGTCCTGCTTCACCTGTGGAGCATATCTGTAGACCGCAGCAGTCGCATCCTTTAAGTCACAAGGAGGTGCGGAGATCGAACAAATGAAGTCAAGAAAATAACTAATATTCATGATGGTGATGAAACAAGTGAACATGAACTAATGAGGAAAAAAAGCATAGATCAAATGTTGCCAGTGGGTTTTTGGTTGTTTTTTACATTTATTTTAATGCAATGACATTTATTGTTTCATTATTATTTTCTGAATATTTTAATGTGAAAATAACAATACACGGGCCTTAGGGTCCCTGTCTCAACACCATGTGATTTAGATTGTCTACAATGACCACTACTAATGATGTCATTGTAGCACTGAAAGTTGAGACTTACTTGAAAGTTTTGCTCTTCAATAAATTTGGAGACAGAAAAAAGATTTGTCTCAATCATTGCTTTTTGGCTTCAGAGTATCAATTCAAACACCACTGACTTTCATGTATTTTGTTTACACTGGTGCACACAAACTGTGATAATTTTATGAAAATACTGCATGTTGGATGCATTGTAGTCAGAATGCGTACAGCAGTGTTGGATGGTTCTAAGCCTTCTAAGGTTTGTCTGGCGCAGTCCAGTCTAGCTAGTCCATCACATTTTAATTGTCACATGCTTCATAAACAACATGTGTAGACTAACAGTGAAACGCTTACTTATGGCCCCTTCCCAACGATGCAGAATAAAAGTAACACAAGAAATAAATACACAATGACCAATGATAGTTTGGCTGTATACAGGGGGTAGCAGTACAGTCGATGTGCAGGGGTGCGAGGAAATTTAAGTAGATATGTACATATAGGTAGGGCTCCTGAGTGGCGCAGCGGTCTAAGGCACTGCATCTCAGTACTAGAGGCGTCACTACAGACACCCTGGTTTGAATCCAGGCTGTATCACAACCGGCCATGATTGGGAGTCCCATAGGGCGGTGCACAATTGGCCCAGCATCGTACGGGTTTGGCTGTCGTAAATAAGAATTTGTTCTTAACTGACTTGCCTAGTTAAATAAATGTTACATTAAAAAAAGGGATAGTGACTAGGCAACAGGATAGATAACAGTTACATGTGTGAGAGGGTGCCAGCCACCGCTCCTCTTCTGCCCATTCTACAGGAGTTAGAGAGAAAGAAGCATCTGAACCACTGTTTGGCTCTGATTGAATCCAGCTCTACCGTGTGCGCCGGTCAAGGGGCTGGGTCACAGACTGGGCCTGAAGAGCGTTACCAAACATGGTCACATGAGAGTCAATGAAAATCTCTTCTGCTACACACTCAAACACACACACACACTATGTCACCTACACTAGTACACAACATAAATGCACAGATGTCAGTGCTTGTAATGTTTTTGTAGTCTGGCTGAATCTGCAAATCTGTTGGTGCTCCTTGGATCACAAATCTGTCTGTTTACTATAAGTGGATAGTGTATTTGAAAACACGGATTCAAGTATTAGTGGAATCTCCTTTTCCATTTTTACATAGCATCTTTACAGCTTTCAGCAGTTCCATTCAGCAATCAAGCTCCCCATGTCTTTAACCAGCACCATTGAGCAGCATAGTGTTACATTAAAGTAACAAATGCAGTATTGGGATGTTTGAGGAGGTATTTGTGCAGTAAGCTTTCCCAGACTTAAAAAACTACTCTGAAATCAACATTCCAGACTTCTGAGAGGCTATAAAGATAACAGATTTTTTACAAGGTACTTGAAACCCTTGACAATTCAGTGGGGATTTAACATGACTTTTAACCAGTTTATCAAATAGCACTTTGCTATCAGCTACTATACACAAACACTTTATAAATGCACACAGACACTTGGGTATTAATTCACCAGAAAATGTATTAGTCAAGCCCAGATTTTGTTTCAACTTTCAGTCCTACTGTACATAGACAGCCCAAATTATGATGCTAAGAACCCAGCCTCCTGAATTCTTCTCAGCCTAGGTTGAGGAGGCCTTCTACCATAAATAGCCAGACAGAGTTGATGAGGGTGTGGAGAGGGGGGAGCTGGAACTTTGGAAATGCCCCTCTAGCATCGAGAACAGCAGTTTTCTGTCTCTCGCTGCTTCTCCATGTTTCTCAACAGTTCCAGCTACACACGTGCACATTATTTCTTTGCTTTGTCAAATATTATGACTTGCACAATTTGTTTGCCTCTTGGATCTCGTAGCTCTCCCAAAGCCTCAGTCTTCTCATCTCCCTTTGCCTGAGCTCTGTTTGTATCCTAGGTGTCCTTCCTACCAAGGTGTACCCTCTCTAATGCCTATTTTCTTGTGTTTCTAATTCAATTTGAATTTAAAGTTGTAAAGTTATCCAAACCTTGTCATGTCCTCAAGACTCCATGCAACACAGTATTGCCAGTATGTTAGCGTTCAAATAAACAGACCATCATAAGAGGTTTCCAATCTGGAGGTGTGGTATGTTCCCTATGCTTCCTCTCACTGTAAATGACCCACAACAGACCCACTGCACAGCGAACATGTAACAGTAGTTCGTTATCAGTTTGAGGGATTCCACTTTCACATCACATTACATCTGGGCTGCTCCAGCCAGTTATGGCCCTTCCTTCTCCCATCATGCCCTAATAAAGTGTCCAAATTCCTGCTGTGTGCCTCTTCTCTCCTTGAGATGTTTATAAGACCCTTGCTTGGTCCCACACTCAGCTACTCTCTCTCTCTCTCTCTGTGCTTGTGCGCTTCTGTATTTAACTGACAGTCTGTTTATGGCCATGTTACATAAGGCTCCACTATAATTTTAGTTTGTCATCACAGTCGCAGCCTCATACCTAAAGTAAGACTTTAAGATGAGCTTTAAAGGGGCAATCAGCAGTTATTACATCCATTTTTAGACATAAATTAATGTTTCCATTGATTCTTGAAGAATGTAACTTAAATGCTTCATGAGCTTAGTTTTAATGTCTTACCCCCATCAGAACCTAAAATATAAGCCTGTTTCACTCCAATGTTTGTAAACACATTCAATGTAAACAAACACTGTATAGCCTCAAAACATGGTTAAAACTATAATGTTGATATCATGGATGGTCAGTCCTTGCATCCATTGGTCTGTCTATGAATTTGAGAGTGATTACATTTCTCCAGCCCCATCCCTCAGCCTTTTACCAAAACAGTAGTTATTGTTTTAACTGCTGATTGGCCCTTTATGGTTTATAAGTCCTATCTTCACAAACCAGCTCTATCTAAGCTTTGCTTAGTGTACCTTTTTCTGGTCATTGTTTGTTAAAGTGTGCACTCTCAGATTCACAGTGTTCCTCAAACTCTTCATGACTATGTCCTGATATTAAACGTCAACTATTGGGTTATAACATAGTTGTTAACATTGTTAATGGTGCTCAGTAGTTAGATCAGTAGCTCAGTAAGAGTCTAAGCTTCATAACCTCTTGGTTTATACACTATAGACTATTGTGTGTAAAGATGTCTGCCAAACTCAAACTTCTACTACCACTACAGCTAGCCTATCAGGCTGAAACTCATTTATTGTCAAACATGTGTGACCTTTTCCACACAAGTGCAATTGCAATCGTCTGAGCTGAGGCATTATGACTCTTTCTCAACCCAAATAATTTACTTTTATAATGTTGGCAGGTCTGTGATCTTCTAGAAACCATTATAAAACAGGTATTTCTCCACTGGTGTACTGTTGGAAATAGTTAATTTGTCTTTGTCGCAGGCAGAGAAATTCCACCTGACTTCCACTCTTCTTCATTTGAGAAGCCCTGCAAAAAAACACATTGGTGTCCCAACGATATGCTCCAACGTGTAATTACACTGTAACTGGAATTAGTCATTAATTGTCCATCATTGTCTAGGAACCTCCATATTAAAAACCACTTGGAATCATGTGAGCTTTGCAGACAGTTTCACTGTTGCTCTACCATACTACTCTTGGCATGTTATCATCAACTTGATTGATTTACAGTAATCCTGCCTGTATTGTTACTGGGTCAGGGTGTTAAAACTCAACTATTCCAGCACTCCCACAGCCCTCCACCATAACCCTTTTCCCCGTCCTCCATCCCCTCATAGTGCTCTTTCCAGAACCTTCTCTTCATGCCCTGTCTGGTAACGCATTACCACCATATGTGTGCGAGAGTGAAAGTGGGACAGGACAAACAGCAGTAGGGTGAATCAGCACTGCTCCCCAGAGAGCAGCATGATGCCTGTTCCCCTTTGACACTCCACAGCCCGCTGGCTTTGCATTCCATTCCCTTGTCATCTGCCTGTGGACGAGCAGAGCAGTGGAGTGAAACACTGGGGTATAAGAGGAAAACCAGCTCATTGTTCCAAGTGACGTCAGGCCCCCAAGCCATATAGGTCAGAGCAAACTCTATGGAACACACTATACTATATGTGTGGGTATAGGGGGTGTATGGGGGTGTTGTATAGGTATGACAAGATGGTAGAAAAACACTTGCCAACAAGGGTGTTTAGCACTTTTCTTGGCTTCTTTTCAAAGAGATATCAATGTATTTTTTTTAAAGTAGATTGTAGTATTTAGTTCCAAGTTTGTTATGGAAAAACCAATACAGGAATTGTAAAGCATCAGGGTTGAAAATGGTAAAGGAAGAATACATATTAAATGTGAATCACTACGTAAATACATTTGGGATACATTTAATGTATTATTATCAGGATGAATCATATTGCTATTCATACTGAAATCATTTTACATAAGAAAGTGATCAATTAAATATGATCAAGTGAGAAAGTATCCATTTAGCCTTTTCAATATCTGCTTTCTTAACCATCCTTGACTATGACCGTAATTAGGGTTACACTGGTCTTGAACCTCTTTGCCAAACAATATAAACCAAGCTTCTTCAGGTTTATGATGGAGGGTGAATACTTTCAGGCCTGACAAATAATTATGTCATATAGGATCTACATCCACAGTAATGAAACACCTTGCAGCATGTATAAATATTACTTTATAATACTTTGTATAAATATAAAGTTAAATGTGCCTTGACCTGTGATTGTGAGGTAGACCCTCAACTATTTAATAATAGCTATAGGTCTATGAATTTGTGATGTGCTTGATATTTATTTCATTTGGTAATGAATGTGAAATTGGATGCAGTAAAATTAGGCAATTGAAAAGGATCATCCATCCAACATCCAATTCCCCTTAAGGTGGAAAAAGTGACACTGAGTGAGTCTAATGCCATACTGGTGACATCACCCAGAGGAAGAGGCAGCGTCGGGATTGGATGGTGGCCCTAGCCAATCGCGCCGTACTCCAGAAATCCACAGATGGGAAGAGTTTAAAAAAGATTGAGAAAAGTGTTGCAAAGTGGTCCACAGCCTCACCAGAGCGAGCAAGAACGTTACAGAATCTGAATCCGCGGGTCTGTCATATCCATTGGAGTCCAGGGAGAAAGAGGACTTCGCTGTGGGTTTTCTCGTGCCAGGATAGAGGGGTGTATTTCAACATTTTAAAATCTCCTCTGTGAATAATCAAAGATAACTATGTCAAAGAATTTCAAAGGTGGACCATCCTTCGGACTTTCTGCTGAGGTCAAAAGTAAGGTATGTATCTCGCATGTCATGTAGCTTTCCTTTTAATTGAAATGAAAATAATGGGGTCTTTGCGTAATTGACATCAGTGGGCCAAGAGAATGCTCGCACTCAGGAAGGTGCGCACTTGACGCTCGCATATCTTGTCACTACGTGCATCTTCTCAGATGTATTAGTTGTAGGGGAACCAATGGTATATCGAGGGCCAATAATATCTTTTTGCTTTCTGTTAGGAGATTTTGTCGAATAGGCTTTTTGGACTGTCAAATTGGACTGTCAATGGTGATCATGGATTAATCATTAGGTCTAGGGCCTAGGCCTATACTGATAAATGGCAGCCTACCATTCTGACAGTTTACTTTATCGTTTAATATGTGAGGGCATCCAAACCAATTGTCTCTGATTCATAACTTCGAACTGGGTCGTTTAGATTACAGGTGATATCACCTAACCTGTCTGTCACAGAACACAATGACATAATTACTCGCAGATGAGCCCACAAGGCCTGATTTCAAGGTGTCTCTAGAAGGCTACCAGTATGTATATATTTTTTAAAGGGTCAATCTGTGATCGGTACATTCATTTTGGACTTTTAAATTCATGATACCCATTGATTCTTGAAGAATATGACTTATAAATCCTTCATTAGCTTAGTTCCTTGTTCTTACCCCATCATCAGAACCAATCAGTGGTTACATTTCTACAGACCCATCCCTAAGCTATTTTACCAAATCAGTGGCGGTTTGTCTGCTTTGTTATTGTTTGAACTGCAGATTGCCCCTTTAAAGTCTAAGCGAGAACTAAATGAGTCATCAACACCAACCAAGAGTCTATGGACCAGCTACTGTAGGCCTACCATGTAGGCGACTGTGCTATCAACATCCACTAATGTTTGGGAGAGATTGTATTTTCAGTGACAGTGCAATAACAGTGATGCACAATATGTGTGTGTGTGTCATAACTGCTGACAACCCATGTTCAGCTTGGACACAGCATGACTCTGCCAATGGGGTCAATAACTATCCCAGGATATTCTAGAACTCCCAACTCCATGTCTGTCAATGACAACTGAATTTGCTATCCCTATCATCAACCTTATCGTGTTGGAAGAGCCCTGGTTCCTGCATACATAGTGGTTTCCTGTCCATACTTTCATAGGGGCACTCTTCAAACAAACATGTCCTTATACTTGGCCACCATGGTTATTAGTGCTGTAGTATAGAAATAGGTCATATTCAATAGTGTATCAGTCAGTATATATATATATATGGTATGACATCCGATGACAGTGGATATGCTCCAGAGACTGATAGACAAGTACGTCAGCAACCTAAACCTCCTTTTAAGGTGTCCCTGAGCTCTGTCTTACAACCTGAGCAAGTGTCTCTCTGTAAACAATTTACACTCCAGTGGGGAATGACAAAACACTGTTGAGGCAGAGGAGAGGCAGACAGAACAAAGCCTTGTGGATTCACTGGAATGTCAACCTTCAACATGATTGTTTGTATCCAGGGGTGAAAGTAAATGTAATGTATTCCCGGTACAGGGACCTCCTGGGTGTGTACACACTTTAAGAAAATCGTAGAATTACATATAGAATCCCTATTAATTTAATAGAATCTCTACAGGCCTAATAGTAAAGATTTGTCCTTTAACTTTTAAAATGTATTAGCCTATTTTTTTATGTGGTATAAACATGACCTGTCATGTGTTTTCATCTGAGTGTCAATCAATTACTTCAAAACGCTAATGTAGGCTACCTGCGCAAGTTACTCATGGACGTCTGAACAACAGGGGGTGCGGGAATAGTTTTTAAGATATACTTAGATATTTTTCTGCTTTTTATTTTGTTACATTTGTTAGTCAACTTGTCTATAATTAGATCCTTACAGCTCCTCTTCTGTCATTACTTGATGCTCATCTAGAATACTAGATAAAGCCTTGCTAATGATGGCATAAATCGATAGAATTATCAGTGCATCAACTACAATCTATACTGAACAAAAATATAAACGCGACATGTAAAGTGTTGGTCCCATTTTCCATGAGCTGAAATAAAAGATCCCAGAAATGTTCCATATCCACTAAAAGCTTATTTCTCTAAAATGTTGTGCAGAAATCTGTTTGCATCCCTGTTCGTGAGCATTTCCCCTTTGCCAGATGTGGCATATCAAGAAGCTAATTAAACCACATAATCATTACACAGGTGCACCTTGTGCTGGGGACAATAAAATGCCACTAGCAGTTTTGTCATACAACACAATGTCACAGATGTCTTGAGGGAGCATGCAATTGGCATGCCGACTGCAGGAATGTCTAACAGAGCAGTTGCCAGACAATTTAATGTACATTTCTTGACTATAAGCCGCCTACAACGTTGTTTTAGAGAATTTGGCAGTATGTCCAACTGGCCTCACAACCGCAGACCACATGTAACCATGCCAGCCCAGGACCTCCACATCCACCTTCTTCACCTGCATGATCGTCTGAGGAGGGGGAGTGGGAGTGCTGAGGAGTATTTCTGTCTGTAATAAAGCCCTTTTGCGGGGAAAAACTCATTCTGATTGGCTGGGCCTGACTCACCAGTGGGTGGACCTGGCTCCCGAGTTGGTGGGCCTATGCCATCCCCAGCGCCCCTACCTAGTCAGGTGAATGAATTTATTTCAATTGACTGATTTCTTTCTATGAACTGTAACTCAGTAAAATCTTTGATATTGTTGCATGTTGCGTTTAAATCTTTGTTCCGTATAGGTGACATAGTTAAAGTTACTCTTTCATTTCTGCTTCTCTCACGGAGCGAGGACGTTTAGGGACCAGGGAGAATGCATCTGTTTGACCGGTTTAAAGGAAATGAAAAGCTGTGAAAACGATCCAACATGTTTCTGATAGTATTTCAGTTCGTCTTGGATGCATATTTAATGTGGCTGAAAATGAAATACTGTCAGCTTTTATGTAGCTGAAGAAAATTGCACTTTAAGGCTACACAACAGGTCCCTAAAAGCCTCAATCTCATTCTCTCAAAATGCTGAAATAAATAAATCGTATTTCTCCACTCCTGTTCCGGAGACAAAATTAGCATTTGGTCTATAATTTTACTGAGAGGAACACTTAATTCTGCAGGAGTTAACATTATAATAGGCGACATGTGAGGCCTACAGTCAGTGTCCAGACTTCAGTTACTATTCCAACTATTACGCTATTCCACGCTAAAATAATTCCGTGAATCCATACAGCAGTGCCTTTTGATAAATGCAAAGATACATCACTTACAAAACACCAAAAAGTGTTTCGAATGACATTCGGTGGTTGTCCTTCATTAGGCCCACACAAGTCTTGTAACCTGAATTGATGTGTATACTGCTGTCCGCGTGCATCTCGGTCTTGGCCACTCATCTCTGCCTTATCAGAATGTCAGTGTTGTTGTTGAACCACACTGCATTTTGGAGCGTATTCCACAAGTTTTCAAAAATTCACTAATTTTTCATGCGAATGACATGCGGTATGATAAATAGTGTGATAGCCAACAGTTTTCTTGAAATCTGTTTTAATTATTGTGATAGGTTCATGTTTTACCGGTATGACGTAAACCCACTCTTTATTTTGCCAGTACTCCATACTGGACCGTTCCGTCCTACTTTCACCCCTGTTTGTATCAACTTAAACCATTTTATTCCTTATGCCATGGCCTACGCTGATTTAATTTATATTTTCTCCACTGAGTTCATACATGAAAAACACTGATAGAATCAATGGATAGGTGCCAATTTTGGCATCAAAGACGTATACATTTTTAAATAAATGAACCAGTTCTGATTACATTCCTGACCTCCTGACACAGTTAAATGAAACTCTGACCCAAATACCTTGGCTGGATGCAAGTGCTATCTGCAGGTCTTGGCATCTCATTATCAGATGTGGTTTGCCTGAGTAGATCGCGTCACTGTAAAAGGACAGATTCCGGAAAACCCAGAGGTAGAGAAGGAGCACAGGGAGGAGTAATAGGGAGAGCTGTTTCTCCCAAGTTTGGTGTGATGGACTGGAAGCTACGCAAACCCTGCTGCTTTGAAATACCTGTTTGTGTTGGCTCCTGGTCTCACAAGCCCTCTCCCAGACTGTGAGTGAGCAGAACATTCAGAAAAGGAGAGAGCGCAGAGCGAGAGGGGGGCTACAGACCCACCATAGAATTTCTGGTATTAGGGGGATGCGTTTGTGCCAATAGGGAAATACAAGGAAGCGGAGAATCAGTGTTTCTCCATGCAGGAATGTCCCATGGCCATTTTTCATTTTCTTCCTGTTGTTTTTTAACTCTAATCTTCATCTTTAGGTCTTATTACAATGGGTAGGCTTTCAAAGGAAAGTGGAGAGGAATGTTATCCCTCTGTTACAAGATGAGAAAGGAAAAGGGAGGAGGGATAATAGCTCTGATGAATATCATACTTCAATGGCTCTTTTACTATAGTTACAGTTTGTTGTAAGATCATTTGTATTTTTCAGGTAGCCAAGCACCTGTCACAAGATCATTCATCATGCAGAACTGACAGTTACAAGACATTAACCTGAGTGTCTGCAGATGTTAGGATGCAGTCAAATCCAACACATTTACAATGCATTTGGGAAGTATTAAGACCCCTTCACTGCGTTGTTTTCGCTTTGTCATTATGGGGTATTGTGTGTAGAGGAAAAATAATAACTTCATCCATTTTAGAATAAGGCTGAAATGTAACAAAATGTGGGAAAAGTGAAGGGGTCTGAAAACTTTCCGAATGCCTCTTCAGTTGGCCCAGAAGTATGACCCCCAGAAGGAGGAGGAGCTGAGGCTGTGGATCCAGGACGTAACAGGCAAGAAGATCGCTGATCCTTTCATGGAGAATCTAAAGGATGGGGTCATCTTGTGCGAGTGAGTGAGCGATACTCTCCTCAGTACTGTGGCCGTACAGAATGTCATGTAGAATGGCAGAGCATATTGTGTGTCATATCACCATATGACTTTCTTTTGCTTCCAATATCGTTCAGTCTCATTCATTTCCACACTGTTAATGATGACTGGGCCACTCAAAGTCAGAACAGTATTTTGACTGTTGTTCTGTGCTTTCTCTTTCCTTGTGTGTAGACTTATCAACACACTTCAGCCAGGATCTGTGAGAAAGATTAACACTTCCCCTCAAAACTGGCATCAGGTAAGCTTGTTCTGAGACAGAATAATTGTTTTTGTATTATTATATAACATCATGTCCATCATGACGTGCAGTAGGCTATAGTTATTATAGATACTTTGCATAGTATTGAGCAGCATAAGCATGCCAAGAGTCAGTAGTTTTTTCCACTCCATACCTTTCATCACTGAACTCGCTAAAATATGTAACCAGATAGGTAGTCTTTTGCTTGGCATAGTGTTTATTTATTTACATTCCAAGCTGCAGCTACGTCGTTTAATGAGGCACATCTCAGCGTGCGTCTTCAGATCTCTTTATATGAGACTCAAAAAGAAAACAGCACTTTTAAGTGTTTGTTGAGGCACTTCCAAAGAATCATCCATGACATACAATGTTACTAAGAATCAATGCACTCACATGTGGTGGTCCCTTTGTCAGGAATAAAAGAGAAAAAGGTTATCCAACTGGTGAGTAGGGCTTTGAAGAAAACCCCAGAAAGCTGATCATTTTGAAGTCCTGAGTCTCAAATAGAATGACTATTTAAAGAAACATGACAATATCAAAATAACAAATAACTCAGTAACTGGTGTCCTCTTTGTTTGTACTCTTGCTTTTACCTCAGTGGACCATTTGCTCTTGGCTAATTCTTCTTCCTTTTCATTGCCCAGCTGGAAAACATTGGCAATTTTGTCCGAGCCATCACAGTTTATGGTATGAAGCCATACGATTTGTTTGAGGCCAACGACCTGTTTGAGAATACCAACTACACCCAGGTCCAGAGCACGCTCATCACCCTGGCTGGAATTGTGAGTGGAAACCCATAGAGGAATCTCAGTACATTGTACAATACTGTATGTAGAAAGTATTGTCAGTGGCTTGTAAGAAACCTACTTCTACCTCACGTGAGGATCCATCATCTGTTTTTCTAACCTTCCCCTCTTTCACCAGGCCCAGTCCAAAGGTTTCCACTCCAAGCATGACATGGGAGTGAAGTATGCAACAGCACACCAGCGCCGTTTTGCCCCAGACATGCTGAAGGAAGGGCGCAATGTCATCGGCCTGCAGGTCAGAACAGTCTTTGTATCATATACACCTTATACACGAAGATATCACTGTTATTACATGTGTAATATAAGTAGTAGTAGCAGCATGTTATAACATACCTTCATTTGTTTTTAGTTTGGCCGATAGGATTGTTTTAATGGTATTATAGTTCAGGCATAACCAGTGCACTACCTTTGCCTGCCTGTCCAGATGGGTACCAACAAACTTGCCAGCCAGAAGGGCATGACATCTTATGGCACGCGGCGTCACCTGTACGACCCGAGGGGGGGAATGGAGAACCCTCTGGACCAATCCACCATCAGCCTCCAGATGGGCACCAATAAGGGTGCCAACCAGGTGGGGCGCCATTTGATGTCACAAATAGATATTCTCTGGTAGAGATAGAATTGACTAACATTCTGTACATCTTGGGAGTTTTCCCTCTCTCTGCCTATCATGAAAGCAATTAATATGATATAAAATATTACACTTTGTAGCCTATATCTAATCCTCCCCTGCTTTTCTTCCTCTCTCAGTCTGGCATGACGGCCCCTGGCACCAGGAGACACATCTATGACAAGAGTCTGGGCTTGGAGGAATGCGACACCTCCACCGTCTCACTGCAGATGGGCACCAACAAGATGGCGTCCCAACAGGGCATGACCACATATGGCCTCCCTCGGCAGGTCTACGACAACAAGTACTGCTCCAACCCTGATGAATTCATCAACAACGGGGAGAGGGCTGAGTTTGACGGTACTATGTACTATGACTAAAGAGAACAGGATAACTCCAGTCCCCTCCTCTCAATAACCCCTCTCCACCAGCAAGACCACCCAAACTGTTATTTACTGTTTTCATTATCCTCATCCCTTGCTGTTTTTTTTTTGTGATCAACCATTCAAATAATTTTTGTCCTTTGAGGGGATTTATGCCTGGTTCAATCTCTTTGATATTGTTTTTTAAAATCAATTTAATGTAGTTGCCCACACACCTCTCTCACTTTGCAATGGAGATTTTTCTATTCAAATACGATGAAAATAAATACTAAAAATACTAATAATGTCAAGAGACCCAATTCCTTAATTAATCATTTTTTATTTATAGATCTTTTATAGTTTATAAAATTTTTGATTTTCAGTTGTAGATCCCCCATCAAGCTTAAACATTGAGAATACAGGAAAAAGTTCATTGAATGGAAAGAAGTGACCGACATGTTGCTGTTAACCTTTAACCCCTGAGGAACAGGAGTCAGCTCTGGGATTCAATCCCTCTGGATGACTCGGGGCCCACAGAATCAGACTGAGTCTTCCAGGACACAGGGACATGGACTAGAAGCTTTGATCAGATGTATTCCTTATGACTTTGCCTTTGTATGCACCTCTGCGCTGTGCTAAAATCCCTGCTCTAGCTCACAGGACTGCCAACCAGCCATTTTATACCACAGATGGAATGTTTTTCTAGTACTCTTTAAATCATTAGAAGATCAGTAGTAGGGTTCTCAAACCTGATACTTGAATTAATGTGAGCCCCTGTAGGCATCGTGAAAAGCCAATAGATTTGAATATTTTTAGTATTATTAGCAGTATTCAACACGTCTCGCATACTTCATTAGTGGTAAACAATGCAGATTAAATGTTTGCCATTGTGTCAGCTATGTTAATGTGGATGTCATATAGGCCAGTTTGCATGAGACAAGTTATAATCCCCCTATAGTCTCCATGGCACACAGCTTTAATATATTGCTGCGCTATTTGCACTTTGCATCACCTTGTTGAATATGCACATGGATAGAATAGTTTATGACGAGAAGAAAGGCGGATAAGTCAGGTCATTGAGAGCCATAACATCTGCACGCTGTTATACACGAGCCAACGGTCCTATTAACGTCCACTTAGTCATAGCTCAATACAGCAGACCCTGTATCACTAACTACTACATGATATGGTGTACCCACCGCAGATCTTGAATGTAATGTGATTTTGAGCACTGCAAGATGTGACAGTCATTCTGTGGATTCATTAAGTAATCACCTTGTACCAGCAGTCGCAAATGAATAGCATAAGTCTGCAACATATTTATGCTCGGGATAATGTAGCCTAACACAGCTGCTAATGGTTTAAACATTAAACTGTGCATGCTTGACCAAACCTTTGAAAAGCAGGCTAGTTTGCTTGCTAAGAGGTTTGTTCGAGATCAGACACTTCCTTTGTTGCACCTGCAACGTTCCACAGAACACATCTCTATGCCTTGCATGCTCATGTACAAAGCATGGATTGGTTATACCTTGTCCATAGATTGCTTACAGGAAGGAAAACAACATTATTTTTTAATTTGGGTGAACTATCCCTTTAAGATAAAATTGAAAGGTCTTGATATCGGTTACTGGGTGGTATTGTGATGTGTTTTTAAATAGGAAGTATTGGAGATAAAGCTACATAAAATAGAGTCCCTCCTGAGGTTCTGACCTCTGGAATTTATAGTGATGATTTGTCAAAAGTTTTGAAGGCTTAGTATTAAGCCTTCAAAAGTTTTGAAGGCTTAATACGGCTTAAACGGAACGTTGTTTGATGCTGAGCTCATAATCTGAATGCCATGTGTCATTTTCCCCCCTACATTAGTGTGCCATCTAGTGTTTTGAAATCCCTTTAACACTTGAAAAAAATAAACTACATTCCACAGATTTAAGGTAAAAGTCATTTGCGCCACAAGAGGTGTCTTTTATTAAAGCACCTAACTTATTCTGTATTGTCACATGTCCAATAGATATATACGAAGTCAGTTGTGCATTAAGAAAATATTTTTAGTTTAGAATGAGAGCCAACAGTGCCTAGCCAAAATACAATTGGCAATATTACCCTCTGGTCTAAAATGTGTGTCAATGTTGTTCAGACTATCAATTGCTCAGTATTCTGAAAATCTTGTATTTATTTGGCTTTCACTTACAATGAAATTAGCTGCAATACAATAAATCACATCAGAATTACAATAATTTAATTTGGGTTGTGAGTGCAAAACTTGCCACCAGGCCATATCGGATTATTTTTCATTCATATTTGTTCCTAGATATTTTAACCATTTCAGCGGTATGTGACAGATGCAGTTAGGTGTGAATTACATTGATGTGTTTATTGTTCAAGTCATTCCCATACAAAAAAAACTAATTGAAATAAAAATCATGACATCAAACAAAAAAAACTACAGAATCACCCCTTTTAAATTTTTACTAATGAAATCTACTTGCTCCATTAAAAGGGGGACATGGCAGCTTGGGAAAGTCTAAAGACATATCCACCAACAGGCTTGCCTGTAAAACATAACAAATGATTAGGTGGTTTGAAACTTAGTGGTATTCTCAAAGATCAGGACCATTGGGACATTTCATTGCCCTACCCCCATCCCACCCTGCCACAGAGGGAGAACAGGAAGTGTATCTTTCTTCATATCAAATCCATTAGTGTGTAGACACTGAAGATTTCACAGATGTGTTATCTGTCTTTGTTTGTTCTCCACATTCACTACTTGACAAAGCCCTGGCCCAGCCAGAGATATGTGACCCATCGTAGGGAATGAGGGGTGAGGTCAGACAGGAATAGAGTCAGGGGGACCACTGCTACTGATTGGCTGCTTCGCAAGCATCTATCCAATCACTGTAAACATCCACTGGTTCTGAAAGATCTGGAGACAAATGTCAAGGAAAAGTTCATTTGGGAGGTACAGTTGTAAAGACTTGGCTTTTAAATTGTATTTATTTACAAATGCACAAGCCAATCTGGGAGCTATATGGTGTGTAGATATGTGAATATAGTGATCCAATCAAAGAATCGAAAGGATACAAGTAATGGGGGTCTGGAATTCTTCCAAGCAGACGGTGCACGATATTATTCCTGTGTTTCGAGTGCGTTCCCTGAAAAGAGAAAAGAAAATGTGCATTTGGATAGGGTGTTAGGATATGTATCAACATGTAATCAGTGATCATATTTTACAGCCAGACCATATGCTGTTCAACACAACCAAGCGAACTTACATTTTGACATCACAGGACTTCTCGTGGTTACAAAAGGGACAGGTGAATTGGGTGTCCAAGTTACCCGTCAGTTTCTTTTTGGGAGGTGGCTTCCTCTTTGACTTTCGGCGTCCCATTCTCCATGTATAATCTGTAAAATACAATAGCTACATTTTTCTGTTTTTACAAAACAAGTTCTGTTGACGGTCAAATTCAATAAATAATTAGGTCAATCGTGTTAGCTAGCATATATTATATCTAGTGTATGGTGATGATATTCATTTGATTTTGGGCAAAGTCATATGCTGCGTTCATCGCGTAATTTCGGAAAATACTACTTGTAAACTGGGAACAACGAATGTGCGGGTTCATGTGCTTTGAACTCGTTGAGAATGCCGATTGCTGGTTAATGGCAAACAAGCTGTGTCAACCATGAACGAAAAAGTACAGCTTTCATGCTCAGACATATTAGTGTTAAAATAACACTTTTATAAATCATGTTTTGTTGTTGAATTTAACTGCTGAAATTGCTGTTATCGAGGTATTGGCCTTAGTAGTTGATGTCAGACAGAGTTCATCATATGGGCAGTAGAGCAAATTGGAGCACAGGGATGACAGACAAGTTTCCCATTAGTAATTACGAGTTGGAGGTGCGTTGAAATGTATTTTCCCCAGTCCTATGCCCCTATTTGCAAATTTACGAGATGTTATAAATGCATCAATATTCTGCCGCTATAGACCATCTGCTAGTACGCATGTGCGAGCTAATACATCACGCTTGTGTAAACAAACACATTTTTAACCGTATTTTCCACATAAATTCAAATGATATTTTATTTTCGATCATTTAAAAAAGTCAGATGTCGATGATTAACGTTACTATTCTCTTGTTGGAGCCATGTTCACACTACACAAGTGTGTAGTAGCTAAGTTCCCCGCCATCGCGCATGGACTTTTTTATAGCTTGCAGCTATAAAATAGGAGCTCAACAATAATGCCTTTTATACAAAACCTCCTGCAAATTCAATAAGTCCATTTCCAACAATATTGTTAATTGCATGAACCGTTTATTTTGGGATGATTTCTGAAGAGACAGCTAGATAGTATTAGCTAGTAACGTTAGAGCGCGAGGAAAACAAAGTTAGCTTGTGTTAGCTAACTAACGCTGGATTTGTAATATGCTAGCTATGCACCCAAAAAAAATATAGGAGAATCACACATGTAATTTAAAATCGAGCTGGATATATAATTTAGTTGTTTGCATGTTAGCCATATAGTAAAGCACGCTGGATTAAGCATTTTCTTACCAGATAAGTGACCCAAGTAATGACGCTAACAAATAGAAATTGTATCCGGAAATTATTCTGAACTCTTTCATCTGATTGGAAGATTAAGGCGCATTTTAGGGTTGTCATTGGTCAAACAAAATTATCAACCCGCCTCTCAGAATTTATATACCTCTTTGATACAATCCCAAAATAATTCTAATATATATATTGATTATGTAGTCTACCACAGGAGGCTGCTGAGGGGAGGACGGCTCATAATAATGGCTGGAATGGAATAAATTCAATGGTATCAAACACATGGAAATAATGTATTAATGAGTTTGATTACCATTTTATTTATTCTGTTCCAGCCATTACTATGAGCCTGTCCTCCCCAACGAAGGTGCCATCAACCTCCTGTGTTTAATAGTCTACAGTACAAAATTATTGATTTAAAAAAACAGCCTTTTACCTGAATTATTGATAAAGAAATGTGTTGAATGCACAAAGCTCAAACAGAAAATAATTGTCAGTGTAGACCAAATGTTATTTTATTTGGCTGTCATAAAGAAGACAGTGTGAGACAAGGTAGGGCAAAAGGTAGATTGAGGATTTCAGCTATGAACTTTATAACCTTCTGCAACAGAGACAAAATGAAGAATTCACTTCTAATGTGTTTACCCTTATAACATATACATCAATTTAAGTGTGCTTATTAATTAGATGATAACATGAATTACTGTTGTCAGTAATAGATGAGAAACAGCAAAGAATGTTATTTGTGTGCTTTCATTTACCTGGCAGACACATTGATTTCCACTTTGATCTTTGGTGTCATTCCTTTGGCACATGTTCCACTTTGCCTGAATCTGAATCTGAAGTGGCTGGCATAACATTTACATTTAAGTCATTTAGCAGACGCTCTTATCCAGAGCGACTTACAAATTGGTGCATTCACCTTATGATATCCAGTGGAACAACCACTTTACAATAGTGCATCTAACTCTTTTAAGGGGGGGGGGTTAGAAGGATTACTTTATCCTATCCTAGGTATTCCTTAAAGAGGTGGGGTTTCAGGTGTCTCCGGAAGGTGGTGATTGACTCCGCTGACCTGGCGTCGTGAGGGAGTTTGTTCCACCATTGGGGTGCCAGAGCAGCGAACAGTTTTGACTGGGCTGAGCGGGAACTGTACTTCCTCAGAGGTAGGGAGGCGAGCAGGCCAGAGGTGGATGAACGCAGTGCCCTTGTTTGGGTGTAGGGCCTGATCAGAGCCTGAAGGTACGGAGGTGCCGTTCCCCTCACAGCTCCGTAGGCAAGCACCATGGTCTTGTAGCGGATGCGAGCTTCAACTGGAAGCCAGTGGAGAGAGCGGAGGAGCGGGGTGACGTGAGAGAACTTGGGAAAGTTGAACACCAGACGGGCTGCGGCGTTCTGGATGAGTTGTAGGGGTTTAATGGCACAGGCAGGGAGCCCAGCCAACAGCGAGTTGCAGTAATCCAGACGGGAGATGACAAGTGCCTGGATTAGGACCTGCGCCGCTTCCTGCGTGAGGCAGGGTCGTACTCTGCGAATGTTGTAGAGCATGAACCTACAGGAACGGGTCACCGCCTTGATGTGAGTTGAGAACGACAGGGTGTTGTCCAGGATCACGCCAAGGTTCTTAGCACTCTGGGAGGAGGACACAATGGAGTTGTCAACCGTGATGGCGAGATCATGGAACGGGCATAACCCTCTATCCTATTCGTTCAGTTCGGCCTAGTGTGCGATGCAAGAGACCATGCACACAGCAATAAAAACTGATCTGAGCAAACAGAAAAATACACTTTGTATTTCAATGCAAATGCTGTATCTTTTGTGGATCAACAGAAAGTTAATTACCAGATATCTTACCTGTTTTATTGGGAGCCTTGCCTTTCGATATTGTTATAGTCTGACTCTTATTCTGTAACTCAGAAACATCTGACCTAGGGGAGAACACTTGTTATAAGGATGCATCATCATAATTCCTTTAGTAATAGCAGTCTGTCAGATTGCTTGCCATGCTCGTCTACTCTAACCTCACCCCAGAGCTTTCACCTTAAATTTGACCTGAGCATGTCCTGAGGCCTCTGCAGTTTGAGTGTGTCGTCCTTCATCTGATAGCTGTCAATCCTGCTCTCCAAGCACTGAAAATGGAGACAGATAGATACATATTCCAGAACATGTCACATGACATGAGATAAGCTTCAGCAGTCCAAATCATTTTAGCTCAAGTATAGTTCAGAAGATTGTTTCAATTGTAAAGTTTGTATAATTTGTTTGATGAGTGAAATCATTCAGGTCAAAGTGATTTGGGGGAGAGAAATGTTGAGCTCTGAAATACCATATCTTTGCAGTATTTCTCTGTCAATCTGCGCATTGTTTCATCTCTTAGTTTTTCTAAAAAGGAAAGGAAAACTTGAGTAAGGTTTATAAAAAGCCTCCATTAGAACAACATCATGGAAGGGGGTCTTGTTCTGATAAACATAAAATCAAACTTGCTAAGCAGGCCATGAAAGTTGTGGACTTCCTCCCTTAGCTCAGCAATCTGCTCCCACAGGACTCTTCGACTGAAGAAACAGACAACATACACAGAAAAATATGGAGAGGGAATTACATGTTATTACTGCATTATCCCACTGAGCTAAACGTCTACTTATCATCATGCAAGAGTAGTTCACCAAAGTATCCCCACCACACCACACTTGAGACTGCCTTATCCAGATCAACCTGTGGTAGAGTTCCTGAGAGATGTGGTTGATGGCAGCCTGCCTCTGGATGTCTGAGGGGTGAGTGCTGGAGCAGGAGGCTTGGAGAGTAGGACAGGAGCAGGGAGAGTGGGACATGAGACTGCGCAGGTAGTGGAGCTCAGTGGAGACCTCACAGCCTAGGCCCTCAAAACGCTCCTCAAAGTGCTGGGCGGCAACATGTGCAGCCAAATGGCGCACCTCGGCTGGAGGAACAAGGACAGGAGGACAGTTTATGTCATCTTTAAGTCATTGTTATGACAGTGCTATTTAGCCCTTATGACAGAGGGTTCAACTCAAGTAAAGAGTAACCCATGCATTCAAAAAATAATAATAATCAGGGAATCAAGAGTCAGGTGTGGTTCAGGCGTGATTGTGTTGTGTCCTCCCTTACATTGAAGGACTGCCATGGTATTGAGATTCTGGGTTCTCTCTGCCTCATGCATGAATAGAGTTTTGCACAGGGAATCAATAGTCTACAAAACAACAAATATTAATTGAAACAATATCCCCTGAATAAAACAGTAACCAATACAAGCCATCAAATAAAACAGTAGACAATCGTGAATATGGGAAAAATACTACATTCTACAGGAAGCAGTTAGTCACCTTGGCTTGTGTTTTAACCTCTGACCTAATTCTTTCCACATCTCGGAGAGACTCCTGAGATTCACCTCCTGCTACTAGAAGACAACTCAAGAAAGTCGGTGAACAATGACCATGGAGTATTACACCAGGCATTGTCAAGTTATGTTACTTTCTGATGATCACATTGACACAATAACACTTACACACCTTCAGCAGGAAGGGGCGGTGGTTCACACTGAAACAACAATCGACATTGTATTGAAAATCCTTCTAACAAACTATTTTGGTACTGTATGACATTGAGTGCCAACTCACCAAGGCCCTCTTGTCGTCCATGTCAACTGACCTGAGCTAAGTAAATTGTAAGTGGGTGGATAAAAACGGTGTCACAATGACAAGGCGGAGATACATTCTATCTCATTGATGATTGGTTTGTGGGTTATAATTAAACGTAATATTCATTTTGTGATAATGTGATTTGTAGATATTGCTTGGGGGGCGTGGTTAATGGAAATTGACGTTTGAGAGAGGAAGTGTTGTTCTAGTGTTCGATCAACGGTAGTTGCGAAAAGAGAGTTTTCCTTCAGTCAACATACCACATCCAGGTAGTTATTTTTCAGTTGAGTATTTTTTTAAGGAAAAAAGAAAGACAAACAAGTAAGAAGCCACTTTCTTCTCTTTGGAATGCACTGCAACACTACTTCCGCGCAGTTGTGTAACTCACCTAGCTAGCGAGTTACTATGGGTTGTGCTAGCGACATTTGTAGTTTCTGACAAATGCCATTCCACTCATGGTTTCCAATTCCCAAAATGTGATATTGAATTAAGTATTTAATCCTCAACAGTATCGTTTTTCAGAACTGTTATCTCTCGAAGCCACTATCACTTGCATGCTAATCAAGCTTGCACGTGTAGACGGACCACTTTCCAGTCATCAAATTATGTTGTTTTAAGGGGTTTCAAAAGGTCTTTGTTGAATTAGTGATTTTGGGTGGGCATGTGTTTTTTGGTTTTATGTCCCCAATGTTGTAAATTAATACGTTTCATTATCTGGTTTGCTTGCTAACATTTATCTGGGACTTTTCCTATTTTTGTCCCCCAGATTAATACCATGGTCACACAAGGGGAGCCTACAGATTTGGTGAAAGTGCTGCACCTGCTGGTGCTGTCCTTCGCATGGGGAATGCAGTTGTGGGTCTCCTTTATAGCAGGTGATGATAGGGGATGAGCAGAGGAAATCTGTTAGATTGTAGGGTTTTGCTAACACTTGAAGTGGCATATCAAAAGAAGCCAAGATTAAGAATGAGGCACAGTATTTGTCTCCCCATTTCTCTCACTTACATTATCTCTTTTCCCACCCACAGGTTTTGCACTGGTGAAGCAGGTAACACTGCACACCTTTGGGCTGGTGCAAAGCAAGCTGTTCCCTGTCTATTTCTATTGCCTACTGGGCAGCAACTTTGTCAGCCTTGCTGTGTATGCAGTCTACCACCCCAGAGAGCTGCTGGATTGGCACGAAAGCCTGCAGGTCATATCACATTCTATTTTGTAATTTAGGGCAGGATTCAATCTGTACCGGTGAAGCGTTACAGATTGCGCAATCAAAATGTTAAGATTATTTCCGATTTAGATAATGGTTGTATCTACATGTCATCGACAATTCAGAATAAAAATTGTTCTTCCCCTGTAGATGGCCCTGTACTTTTTGGCAGTCATCATGGCAGGTCTAAACGCACAGTGGTTCGGCCCGTCTGCCACAGAGGTCATGTTCAAGCTGCGGGAGGTGGAGCAGGAGCATGGCCTGGGGAACCAAATAGGGATAGGGAGCCAGAGGGAAGCTTACGCCAAACTCAGGGAGCAGGATCCCAAGTACAAGGCCTACAAGAGCACCTTTGGCCACTATCATGGCCTGTCCAACTTATGCAACCTGATTGGGTTTATCTGCACAACCACCAACATAGTGTACACAGCTCTCAATTTACACACCATTTAGAGATTGTGTATATGTGGTGTTTGGTGACAAGTTTTCATATTGTCTGTCAATGAGGGGATGTATGTATCAAGTGTCTCAGAGTAGGAGTGCTGATGTAGGATTTTTGCTTTTAAATCACAAATAATATTACATAGCTCTGGAAATTTTTTGAAAAGATGTGATTGGTCAAAAGACTAATTAGTGGGGGAAAAATATCAGAATTGGCTTCCTGTGTAAATGCAGCTTTAGGCATATTACATATGGATCTTAGTTCAGCACTCCTAATGAGACGCTTGATGCATACGGCCCCCAAACATAATGCTTAACCATATTTTTTTTTAAATGTGCCTTTTTAATATAATTGTTTCACCTGTCAATAGAATACATAGCACACAATGTCAAAGGACTTCTGGTCTTTCCCTTGTCAAACCGGGAAAGGATGAATGTAATAAAGATCGATTTATATTTTTCAGAAGTACATGATAATAAAAAATAAAAAAAGTGTTAACGTTAGTGATCCTCTTTTTGATTTCCCTACAGTTATTGTTCATTTTACATTGATGTTGAAACAAGAAAAAATAAAGTTCAGTTTGGGTTGTTACCCTTGATGGAATCAGGAAATGCACTCTCCTACAGTTTGAGCATTTTCTTTGGAAAATCAGGTGCAATACAGGGTCAATAACATGCAACATATTGAGACCAGACCACACAGTTAGTGCCCACCTCTTGGAACAGACTGGTTCTAACTTCATTATTGTGATGGACATCACGTTAAAAAAAACACAGCTTTGAATAACTGGACCGACCAGTGCTTTGCTGGCAAGCCTGGGAGGAGGGAGATGTATTAATAAAGTTAAAATATCACTAATGGATAACTGGACAGAAGCCAAAACTGTAATGGTGTTTCAGAGTGAGTGAAAAGGCTTCTACAATCTACATATTGTGATGTATTAGTCTGGTTGTTTTAGCTGTATGCATGTATGTATCTTTGTTAATGTCAAACTACAATGTTGAGATTTTGACTCAGAATAGTTAGTTTACAGTGGTAGATCATCATGATGAAACTGTTTGGTATGGAAAGTACAGAGAGTGACAGTGTCATAGGAAATCTTGTTTAGATTCCTTATCATGCCTATACTGTATGTCTCTCAGCAGTCTGGGCCACTCCTCTTGGATCAGAAGGAAAGACTTCCTCTTGAGATGAGCCTTGTCAGTGGCACCAGGAAATAGCATTCTTTGAACTCCAGCAGCACAAATTCACCTACTCTCTGATTAGGTGAGATTTCAAGAGAAATCTCTCCCTATGTAATTAGAGGTAAACCAGGCCACCAATTCTAGAGTTTCTCTTGGAGTGAACTAACACTTTGTTTACTTTTCAAAAAAAGGAAAACACAAAATTATCTACAGATATACAGGTACACCACAACCAAACTCATTCACTCCCCATGTTACATTACCCAGATACCACAGCAGGTCAATGAGCCACAAAGTGGTGGTGTTGGTATGGTGGATATGGTGCTGCTGGAAGTAAGCCGTGTGAACTAGAAAACAAAGTACCCTTCATGTGCAGTAGTAGAAAAAACATTTCTCACACTGCTGATTTCTGGAATTCCCAAGTAGTGACTATGTGCAAGTGTCAAACAGGATTTCCAAAACTCGGTGCACGTTTTATTTTTTGCCCTAGCACTAACCACAGGAGGTTGGTGGCTTTGATTATTTGAATCAGCCCTGTAGTGCTTGGGCAAAAACCAAAACGTGCACCCAAAGGGGGCCCTAGGACTGAGTTTGGGAAACCCTGGTCTAAAACACCAGGAAGTGTCAAGGATGTGCACTTATTCACTCATGGAAATAATTCTGATTTATTAAATGGTGGATGCTTTTCCAAAGTTGGCTTACCATATCTGCACGAAAATATTAATTTACAACATTTTAGAATCTAAGCCCAGTGATCTCATTAGTGTATTTCTAATGATCTGCAATGCAACTCTGCATTATCAAATGTTGAGTTATACTTAATACATTATGAGGTTGGCAGACTGCAGAGCATCTCCGAAGTTCAGATCAGAAGACTGACCCAGCTGAGAATATTCCCTATTTTATTCAACAATTTAATACACATTAACATCAGTCAAACACAAACATACTGTATATGCTGCCTTGATTTGTGAAAGCTCTTATTTCGAAACAAGCTAGAGCTGAGTGAGGGATCATAAAGTACAGGAAATTTGCTCTCTGGAAGTGTGTGAGAGATTATAGCTGTGTGAATACTGTCGTGTGAGGTGGCCACTACACTGACTGCTGCGCTCTGGAAGGGTGCTCCTTTGTACACAAACGAGATCCGGGAGCTGCCTGTTCTATTCCGCAAACGCTCAGAGGAAAACGGTGAGGCAGAAAGCCGTGGGCGGAAAGATAATTCAGGTTGTTGAAGACCCTAGGGAACTTTCACTCTTCACTTGAAAGGAAATAACATTGAAGGTTAAAGTCAAAGTATTTCCTTTTCCATAGATTAGGTAAGTGGTTGGAAAAAGTTTGGTCAATATTTTCTGCGCCTTTGTCCAGCTTCCTTCATGTACAATGAAAATAATTTGCTGGGCATTGTATTCTCGTTTACTTAACTCAATTTAATGTACACTGGACTTAGTTTTACATGTTTCTATAATGTGACAACAGGTTTTCGAGCCATCGCGAATTAATCCTCGAGTCTCGAGCACCTGGTGCGATTTGAAGTACCGATGGATTTTCTTCACCCCCATTCTCTGTATAGGGTCTACTTTGGCAGTTCTATATCATATAGAGATATAGCTGTCACACTCTAGGCGGCATGTGCCTTCTCCCTACAGTTTTCAGCCATTAGCTTCATCAACGACTACCTCATGTGAACTAAAATCCCGACGCTGTGTTTCAATGTTTTGAAACGTCAAATCATCGCTTGCTATGTGGCCTTTACATTAGCGAGAAAGAATCCTTCAAATAAAAAAATGCACAGATCTATACAGCTATGGGTGCCTCCATCTGACAAAACTATACCTCCCGAGTTACGCTTACACACAGGTGTTCAGAACACGCTCCATAGCTAATTAGCACAGGCCGCTTATCTTCAGTAAACAAGCTCTGTAACGTGGAGATATGGCCTTGTGGGAACACTAAACATGAGGTTGGTGGCACCTTAATTGGGGAGGACAGGCTCGTGCTAATGGCTGGAGTGGAATGGTTCAAATACATCTAACACATAGGTTCCATGTGTTTGATGCCATTCACTCCTTTCCAGCCATTATTATGAGTCGTCCTCCACTGACACTAACCCTATCAAGGGGTATCAATTCAACCTTTTTAAATGATTTCTCACTGATATGAAAGATAAGGTCCTTATGCTTCCAAAACAGACGCTTGTTAATGTTCAGATTAAGCATCGGGCTCTTAACAAAACTCCCCCATACAGAAGATGCCTTTGTCCAATAACTTATGTGTAATGTAATGAAACTGAGAGTCATGATCAAGGGCTTATAGAGATGGAGAATGGACACTTGACAACTTTCAATATGATGGGTAGAGTGAGTGAGTGGACACAAAAGTATAGGCCTACTTATTGTGCTATTCATTTGAGTTTGTCCAGGTATACTGAAACCACTACATTTTACTAACCTACTTCCTTCACCTGTGTTTACGACCATTCTTTTATAGGGAACAGACAGCTGCCAACCAATAGTTAATTTCCTATAACAGCCAGGGACCTTACTCGGCAAACAGTGCCAGCTGAGAGACCACACTAGGCCTATTCACCATAATGGCCTCTATTTGTTTTACAGAACTAATGCTTCTCCAATGCATAAAAAATGACTCCCATTTCAACTCTACTAAGTGGAGGCCTGTTCTGTGATGACAGTGATGTAAAATCTGTCCCGTCAGAGATGTACCCGATTATTGTGGCAGATGGTGTGGCATGCCAGTATTAAATTCATCACCCACTGGTCAAAGTAATCTAATGCTACTTGTCCACAAAGAGTTTTGGCCATGTGTTTCTCAACACTTCATCATTCAGTAACTTTGGTCTCTAATATCTTAGAATAATTTGGACAGTATGACTGCAGCATTGGGATGGATTATATAATATTGTTATTGGATATTGAATTGAGTGATATTGGATATTGTAGGCTACTCATTGCGTCAGCAGCACAACAGTTGTCACAGATTTAGGGTAGAAAAACAGTTTCCCCAAATATTATTTTGCCTTAAAGACTTCTTGAGCCACAGTGTAAATGTGCATGATGTGACCAGAATTTAGCAGGCTTACATTCTGAGAGGAAAACAACATTTGATCCAATGGGTTTCCCGCATATTCTTTGTACACAGTGTGGGACCTATGATCCAATGACTTCAGACCCACAAAGCAATGGTCAGATGAAAGTTTGATTGGTGCCATGTGATAGGGGATTATAGTACAGACCTGCCTTTTGCACAGAATCTTTACAAAATCGTTTTGGCCTGTAAATCATGCATTTGCCTTATTTAACACATTTACCGCACAGCTCATCCCCCATGTTAAAAGTAAGGGGCAGTGACTCACTCTCACACCCCTATAATCTCTGTGGGCACAAACATGGAATCATAGCGATACAGCTTCAACAACATATTTTCTTTGCCCCACAATAGTGTCTGTGGACCATCCTCTACATTCCCCTTTGTTGTTAAATATCACTACATCTTAAGATGGACATGCTGAGCTAGCTGGCCTGGCCCATTAATGGGCCTGGCGGTTATGTTCTGGACCGGTCTCCAAGGAGACAGTCCTCATCAGAGGGAAGCTGTGGTGTGCAGCCCTGATTGATCAGCTGAGGGCGAGGGGGGAGACCATGGACTCCGCTTTCACGCCCATTCCTTGCAGTCATTACACCCACTTTTAGGAACGAGTGACAGACACTAAAAGGTCTTTATGGTGTGCAACTTGATACCCAGTGGCAGATGCTGCAGCCTGCAAGTGACTGACATAATAGCTATGACGAGCAGGTTTTGAAAACTCCCCGCAACCTTTCATTACTGGATCATAACAATTTAGGGGACTGGACCTGGCCTGTTGATTTTACCTACCAACTGTTGGTATGAAATTCAAAGACTCTCATCAAATGTTATGTCACATGCGCCGACTACAACAGGTGTAGACCTTACAGTGAAATGCTTACTTACGAGCCTCTAACCTGATGATTTGGTGTTTAATTCACCCTGAGCTGTAGTATCACCTCTCACACCTCTGCCTTCCCCTCTAGATGGCGTCAGTGAATGACTCTCGCCTTCAGCAGCAGCCTGCCCAGAAGGATGCGGCTGACCAGAACTTTGACTACATGTTCAAGCTGCTGATCATTGGCAACAGCAGTGTGGGGAAGACCAGCTTCCTGTTCCGCTATGCTGATGACTCTTTCACCTCAGCCTTTGTCTCCACCGTGGGCATAGACTTCAAGGTCAAGACCGTCTTCCGCAATGAGAAAAGGATAAAGCTACAGATATGGGTGAGTTAGCCTTATGCATTTTGTCCCACAAGCCAGCGCTGGTCTCTAAAACATGATTGCCACCTTTGACACATTTCTGCCATCATAGTGGACTCTCATACACATCCCATCAAGAGGAAAGTTGTCTTCTGTATTAAACCAGAATATAAATCCATAGGCCAAATCCTTTGCTATTGAATTTAGTTTTTCAGACAGATGGCTGATAATTCTATAGTGGGTCAATGACCAACTTTCATTTGCAAGGCCCTTGCATTTTACACAGTGGTGTAAAAATACTTTGAAGTACTACTTAAGTCGTTGTTTGGGGGTACCTTACTTTACAATTAATATTTGACAAATTTTACTCAATTTTATTCCTAAAGAAAATATGTACTTTTTACTCCCGTACACTTTCCTTGACACCCAAAAGTATACATTACATTTCGAATGCTCAGTCAGGACAACAATATGGTCCAATTCACACGCCTGTCAATATAACGCCTCTGGTGGACTCACTAAACACAAATACTACATTTTTAAAAGATGTCTGAGCGTTGGAGTGTGCCCCTGGCTTTCCATAAATCATGCCATCGGGTTTGCTTAATATAAGGAATTAGATTTATAGCATGTCATTTTTTACCTTTACTAAGCATGACAATTTAGTAATTTTTCCACCACTGTAATTAAGTACATTTAAAACCAGACGCTTTAAGACTTAAGTAGTATTTTACTGGGTGACTTTCACTTCAGTCATTTTCTATTAAGGTATCTTTGCTTTTACTCAAGTATGACAATTGAGTATTTTTTCCACCAATGATTTTACCCTCCGTCTCTCTTGTATGTTTTGCTGAAAACTTGGTTTCTCATCTCAAGCTACTGCAATGTGTTGCTGCTGCTTGCACCACATGCTCTAGAGACTTAGGCTGTGTTTGGACAGGCAGACCAATTCTGATCCATTTTCCACTTATTGGTCTTTTGACCAACCATATCAGATCTTTTCACATCAGATCTTTTTCAGAGCTGAACTGATTGGTCAAAAGACCAATTAGTGGAAAAAAATATCAGGTTCTGTGGAAATACTTGAATTACAGGGCTACCAGATTTTCACAATTTATTTCTATGTAACCTAGTCCCCTGATGTCTGAAAGTGTTTCAAAGCAAACTATTTCCACGTAGTGAATGCTGTTTAAACATATGATTAAACAAGACAAACATCCTATGTGGTATTGTATTCAATCAAGATGAATCAGCAGCAACCGTGTCCACACCAATGTACACACCGAAACCAAGCTGACTGACGCACTGACCCTGTTTCCACCTAGGACACGTGATTTGGCTTAATGTCGTCAGTGGTGGCTGGGATCACTGAATGCCATCCGATGAGCATCCAGTGGGTTTCAAATCAGAGAAGAATAAAACCCTCCTCAGTTTGCCTCATACATTGGAGGTGTGGAAGTAGCAACCATGTCCAATAAATGAGTCCTGGCTTCGAGAGCAAGTGTACAGTTAATGAACAACCCTATGTGGATGGCCAGGGGCGTTTAATCCACAGTGTCCTGTTTTCACTCAAACCCTCTGAGCCTCGCCACTCTATGAATAGTGTACAGGTGGTGCCCTGTCCACACTGCTGCAAGCTTTCCTCTGCGTGTGTGGCATGAAAGGCTTGAAAATATATTTTTTTATCATGGTTTTAAAAGTGAGTTTAATTTGAAGCCTTCTATATTACAATTATGGTTCTACTTTCTCAACCTGAACCATACTGCTTATTCTAGGAGGATACACCACATGGCAATATGTTAACTGCACAATGACACACCTGGTGTCGGAACCACAAAGCCCAGGGCTTAGAGTGTGTCCCTGCTTTGTGTGGGCGGCAGGACCAGGTGACGCATGCTGAGAAGGGTCCTAGTGACATCAATGGCTCTGACCCCCAACCATTTTACACTCATTGTCATCATGCATATGCTTTTGGACAGTATTTTCTTTACTTGGTGTATAGATAGTTGTGGAGACAGTATTTGGTTAGTGCTACTGTAAGATCCATTACCCTGCCAAATATGTGATCATGTCTGCACATATCAGATAAGATATGCATCTGGTATCTTTCATTCATAAATGAAACAAAAATGACCCTGAGATGACACAGACTCTCCTTCTGGGTAAGGTCATTTAACAGAAGTACACCGCTGCGGATACACCGACTCACACACTTACAGAGCACTTGTCTCTCTAGCCCGGCACCTGCTCTAAGATAAGAACAGCTCTATTTCTTGCAATCTCTAAATCGGTGGCAGTTTGTTCGGGCTGATTACCCTGCACACTATTAGCCCTAATGAAACATTCATAAAACACCCACCCCACTATTCAGTGATGTAAAGTCCTCCAATGCAAATGAGGGACCCAGGCCAGGTTACCAAGCGACGGCCAAGGATCGTTGCCGTGACAATTTAATCCCCTCACCTGCTTGACTATTTTTTTCACGTTAACCTTTTCTAGGGAAGCAACTCTGACATCACACTCAACCTCTACTTAATTGAAAGAGGTTTCTGATAAACAGGTCTCTACAGCTGTGGCACCAGAGAGCTGTTATCGACATCTGACGCTCTCCGTGTTCTTTTTGTTCTTACTGGGTTTTTGTTTGTGGGCCAGGGTTTGTTGTTTGACAAGAAGTTATGTTGATGGACATGACAAATGTAGATGTTACATGATTAAACAGAGTATCTGACACTTTAATTTCTAATAGTCTGAAGTTGACAGTGGCTTTGGGTGGGAAGGTTTAGGCTGATAGGACAATTTAAAGGACAAGGCACTATCACAGAAGTATGTGTATTTATGTCAAATATCAATTTTGTATGTTAAAAAAAAAAAAAAGATTAATTGTAGTCTTTTCTAGAGCTGCTGAATATTTACAAGCGTATACACACACATTCACCTCTAGCATCTCAAGTCTGTAGTTCTTAGTCAATATTGCCCCCTTCTGGTCTCAAAATACCACACAATTTAACATGTTCCCAAACCCAACCCTTAAAGAATGACCAGCCATCTTGTTCCCCACAGGACACAGCGGGACAGGAGCGCTACCGTACCATCACCACAGCCTACTACAGAGGAGCCATGGGCTTCCTGCTCATGTATGACATCACCAACCAGGACTCCTTCAACGCAGTTCAGGACTGGTGAGTGAAAGGTGGAAGGTTCCATCATTTCCATATTGACCCTGCTGCCTTCTCAGACTGTGCATTCGTCTACTCTCACCTCGGTCATACAGGGCAACTCAGATTAAGACATACTCTTGGGACAACGCACAGGTGATCCTGGTGGGAAACAAGTGTGAACTGGAGGATGACAGGCTAGTCCCCACAGAGGAAGGCCAGAGACTGGCCGAAGATCTTGGTGAGTACTGTCCACGACAGCATGCAGTCTTTGCAAAAACTATACACTAAGAGGTCACACTACCACAGCATATTGGCCTCATGAGAACACACAGATATAACAGGGGACACTGAACACTTAAGCCTAAATATCTCATCTGCTTTTCTTGAAATCTCCACAGTAAGTAATTACTCTACTCAATTTCCCCGTCTCTGTCTGACAGGGTTCCAGTTCTTCGAGGCCAGTGCCAAGGACAACATCAACGTGAAGCAGGTGTTTGAGCGGCTGGTAGACGTCATCTGTGAGAAGATGAACGAGAGCATGGGTGGAGATGCCAACCTGTTGTCCAATCACAGGAGCACCAGTCTACAGGACTCACCTCCAGAGAACCATGGGGGCTGTGGCTGCTAAATCCTGCCTCACAGCCCCACAACAAACCCTGTCACAGTGCGTGAAGTATAGAGGGTACACCTCTCAAACTACACCCCAATCTCACACCCCCTAACACAGCCACTACAGTGAAAACCATAAAGCAGCCAGCTGAGATAACCATCGATCCCCTCCCCTCGGTCCATCCAGCGTTATCCCACATATCCCCTGCTCTAGTTTCTGTATTCCATGAAAAGGCCCCATCTCTCTTGTGTATTGTGGCCTTCACCCCCTGGTCATTATTTTAGGTCATTGTTGTGTTCAGAGTTTAATTAATGAAAATATAATAGTTTAAGACTCAAACAGAGCAGAAGGTGCTTTTGTTTTGGATGCCCCCTGGCTAGGTGCTCTGCTTCGAATATATTCATTGGACTAGACTTCTCAGAATCCAAAACCGGACAGAAAACAGCACCGCAAAACCTGGGGAAAAAATCCACATTTTTGCATATCCTTGATCAAAATCTAGATGTAACTGTTATTAATGAAATCAGATGACATCATCCAGACAATCACAAAACTGAGTTATTCTGCTGCTTTGGCCGTTTGCTTCCTTATTTACCTGACCTCCATGCTTTACTCTGTGACACTGAAGATGCCATTTTGCCATGTACTCAGAATAGTTGTGCACTACTATTCTTGAGACTTTCTTAACCACTACTGCTTATGGGAAAGAGAAGGTGAAAAGTATGAGATTCTGTTCCAAACAATGTTAGCGCAATGTTGTGCTCTAGGATGTTTGTCTGGGAGGAAGTCGTATAACACTAGTGACACTGATGCGCATCACGTGACCTGCTCTGGCATGTCCCCGCTCACCCCTCCGTGCCTCCCTTCCTACTCATTGTTTTTACACTTTCCAACCCGATTGCACAAGGCTTCAACAGTGTCCTGTAATCTGGATGTGCCAGTGTAAACTGCCTGCATTACTTGCATGATGTTACTGTACTGTTCTTACATCTAAGCTACTGTCTATGAAGTAGCCTAATTAAAGTGTGGTGATTGGCCAAGCATGACACCCATGCTAATTCATTTTCCAAATCATATGCTTAAACAGAAAGACAAATGGTGCACCTAAAGCATGTACAGTACATTCCATTGTACTGCTTGGATGGCTTCAGTAGAAAAAATATGCATCTCTCCAACTGGACTGAGGAGACATGCATCTCCCCGTTCTCCGGCCCTCTGTTACTCACAGACACTGCAATTTACCTATCACTAGCCCCACACTGTTCACTGGCCATCAGTTAGGGTCAGGCACGGTCTCTGCGTGATAACAGCCTTATGTTTTCACGCCAAAGCACTGCTAAAGCTGAGGGGTTGGGTCAAAGCCCGCCAAAAATATTCATGAGCGCCTACTCTCTCCCATTGCTTATCACAAAGACACTTATCCACCTGGATGCACAGCTGATGCTGACTCGCTGTTTGATATTAGCTGGCTGATTTGTATCAAGTGATTTCCCCTGTTCATCTCCTACCACGAGCAAGTTGTCTTGTTGTGGTGTGAAACACTTTACTGGAGACTTAACCGTTAACCTTTTATAGCTGTGTAAAAACACTATACCCACATTACATCTGCATTATGCCCAAGTTGTAAAGCTTTCTCCTGGGTGGTGTTTGTCAGTGTATTTAAATAGTGTTTTTATTTCTGCTGCTGAAGGTAACTGGATTGAAAGTGGTGAGGTTTTACTGAAAGTACTGAGGAGGACTTCTCTAAATGCACTGATACCCAAGTGTATCTAAATACTTCAATGTCAGTTGATTAAAAGGACCCATAATTTTTTTTGATAATTATGTTTATCTGAAGTTGTAAGTGAAAGTCATTTTATCCTTTTATTTTTTTTCGGTGGAATTGGTTAGTTTTTGTGTAGTCTGGCATTCCATAGGTTATATAGGTTTGTTATACTATTAAGGGGAAACTATACTGTTGTCTTAATGTATATTTGTTTTGTTCCTATTTAAAGGCGCTGTTTGATGGAAAATTTTATTAGAAAAGGCATATACATTGAATGTGTTTATGAAAATAAAACTTCATTACAAAATATAAATGCTGAGTTGTCGTTTTATTGTGCAATCCTGATGCTAAATCGTTTAGAATCTAAACGAGGTGGGGTGTCAAACATACGGCCCGCGGGCCGGAACCGGCCCCCAAGGAGGTTCGATCAGGCCCGCAGGATAATTTGAAAGTGGAAAAAATGCATAAAAGACATGGAATTAATATTTTTAATTCGCTGCAATTCATGGATTATCCGCTAAGGGGCGCACTCTTTCCATCAGAGTAGAAGACAAGCCGCATCACTGAGACAGACTGAAAACAGCAGACGGTATCAATGCGCCATCTGCTGCTTGTTACGACGTTGTTAATACCTTGGTCTCTACCTCTCCGCTACACCCTCATTAGCCAAAATGTCGTTATCCAAACGGAGAAAAGTAGATAAGGAGTGTAGAATTTTCAAAGAAAAATGGACCACGTCCTATTTATTTACAGAGATGCACGGAAAACCTTCGTGCTTGGTGTGTTTGCAACAAGTTTCGGTATTTCGGTACCTTTAAAATGCTGCCTTAGATACTGTTTGCATTGAAAGAATACAGCTCTGTGAAGATGAATCCTTACTGTGGTGATTTAAAAAATGTGCACTTTAATGTTAGTCAGCAGCTTCAAAACAAAAGTTGTGTGATGGAATTCTACTGTTCATACAACTCCATAAATTTTCAGTATGTATTGTATGTGTATGTATGTTTCATGTATGAAGTTTACAGATTTACAGGACAGGCGAACACTTTCTTCATTACACATTTAAAATCACTCTCCTTAGTTTGTAAGGTGTACGCAGGGATTACATTTAGATTTTATATGCGTATGTGTAAGTGGTTTAAAAATTCCTTTCTTTAAAAGTCTAATTTAATCTTAAAGTGCATTACTATATTTTTCAGTACCAATTAAAGTTTTGTGCCTTTGTACAATCAGTGGGATCAGTTGCAATGCATATTTGTGAATGATAAAAGTAAATTGCACATTTGTCTAAGGAAATATGAGGTGTTTCATGAAATGTTTTGTAAAAGGATAGTTCATTAAATTTCAATATTTTCCTAATGTTCTTGTGCTTCTTTACACCAAAACAAAGGAAAGACATGATATTTTGGTTATTTATAGCAGAGTATGGTATAATTTTAATGGTCCGGCCCACTTGACATCTCCCTAGGCCGTATGTGGCCCACGATGCGAAATGAGTTTGACACCCCTGGTTTAGATGATTAGAACTTGTGAAAGCACAACATCTATGCATTCAAGCGGACAAAGGCTTGAGACCCATGTTCTATGTGGTTAGGTTAGTCTTCATGGTGATACCATCTATAATTTATGGCCTTACGTCCTACCTCCCTTCCAATTTGGATGGGGGGGGGGGTTGTGGTGTTTTTTTTTTTTTTAATCTAACGACACAGAAAACCACACTGCCGTGGTCCTCCTCAACAATAAGCTGTTTCCTGGTGCCCTTTCCTGTCACCCACAGGCTTTCTGTGTCCTTTGCAGTTAATCTTCTTGCAATGTTTTGTAACCTTTTTATATTTTTACATCATATACTGGTGCCTATCAGTGATCTTTCTTAGTGCCAAATGAGAAATCCTCAGCCTGAGCCCACTAAAGTCAAGTGATGTAAGGCCAGGCTAAATTACATTCACATTATGTAGGGTTGGGATGAGCCTAAACGCCCCCATGCTTATCACGGGACACTACCCCATGCAATACAGATAACGCAGGTCGAGCTCAAAAACATGGGTGTAGGTCATAAGAGACCGTTTATGCTGAGTTGTGAGTTCACTGGCTCCATTTGTTCCTCACAATAAGGAACCTCAATTATGCATGTCGAAAAAATAGCCCACTACAACTAAATGCAGTTGTCACTTAGAGTTGTGTTGTGGCCCTCAGCTTTCTCCAAGGGTCCCTGTGGTTTGGTGGGACATATTGTCCCAATGGAAGCATGTTGTAACCTTACTCTAGTCTCGCCCACAGACATGAGTGAAAATATTTTGTATGCTCCACCTCTACAGTTGGGTTTGAGTAAAAAGTAAACAGCTTGGCTTGGACACTCGCTCACACCTTATCTCCTGTGATGCACGCACAACTGTGTTGCACTATCCATAGTATCTCAGAGACAGACTGTCACGAAGCGAGATGGAGAAAACAGACGTTTGGAGCTGGTTGCCTACCAGTTATGCAGTACAACAGAACGCTTGGCCCGCTTTGTTCTCAGAGGAGACAAAAAGATGACAAACAATAACCTGAATAAGCTTTTGGCTTTTTGTGTATTATTTTGCGCTCAGAAAACGTCCATTGTGCATGGTGCACAAGCTTTGGAAACTAAAGGTAGGACACATTTTCCCAAATAGCCTACTTGTTTTCTTCACCTTCTGTAACACAAGTGTTTACAATTACAACGCTTATTTTCAATCATGTTATATTTTGTATTTCAACATAATGTTTGATGTTTTAGATTTGGGTTAAGATAGAGACAGGTTATCAATTGTCAAATGTTTTGTGTTTCCTTGCACAATTTGGTGAATTTAATAGCTGTTAAAAATAGTTAGAATAATCACTAATCATCAATAGTCATTCCTCTGGAGCTGTTTGGAGACTTACTTTAAGTCTTCACCCGTGTTTACTAAATTGTCAAAACCAATAATGCCCCAACACACATTTTCCTTGTGGACTAAGACTTCACTCCCTTGTCCACACAGTGGCTCTGCTGCTCCACGCTGAGCCAGAGATTCCAAAGTGCTTTGCTGAAGGGTTGTCGGACCTCACCTGCTTCTGGGAGGAGGATGAGGAAAGGGCTGGCTCTGCTGACCAATACTCATTCAGATACACATACCAGTAAGTCATGATCAGGCAAAGCGTTCAGTTAATAATTGCTGCTACGTGTACCATATCCTCTCACCCTGTCTTGGTAAAGGGTAGCTACCTGCTATGAATGTGTTTTGAAGAATGATCACCTCAATTTTCCATTTAGCCTAGAAACTTGATACAAAGTGTAAACCAAAACCTGCGGGCTCTCCTTCACTGCAGCCGAGGTGAGTAAAACATTTAAACGTGTTAACCCTCGCAAGGCTGCAGGCCCAGACGGCATTCCCAGCCGCGTCCTCAGAGCATGCGCAGACCAGCTGGCTGGTGTGTTTAAGGACATATTCAATCAATCCTTATCCCAGTCTGCTGTTCCCACATGCTTCAAGAGGGCCACCATTGTTCCTGTTCCCAAGAAAGCTAAGGTAACTGAGCTAAACGACTACCGCCCGTAGCACTCACTTCCGTCATCATGAAGTGCTTTGAGAGACTAGTCAAGGACCATATCACCTCCACCCTACCTGACACCCTAGACCCACTCCAATTTGCTTACCGACCCAATAGGTCCACAGACGACGCAATCGCAACCACACTGCCCTAACCCATCTGGACAAGAGGAATACCTATGTGAGAATGCTGTTCATCGACTACAGCTCAGCATTTAACACCATAGTACCCTCCAAACTCGTCATCAAGCTCGAGACCCTGGGTCTCGACCCCACCCTGTGCAACTGGGTCCTGGACTTCCTGACGGGCCGCCCCCAGGTGGTGAGGGTAGGTAACAACATCTCCACCCCGCTGATCCTCAACACTGGGGCCCCACAAGGGTGCGTTCTGAGCCCTCTCCTGTACTCCCTGTTCACCCACGACTGCGTGGCCATGCACGCCTCCAACTCAATCATCAAGTTTGCGGACGACACTACAGTGGTAGGCTTGATTACCAACAACGACGAGACGGCCTACAGGGAGGAGGTGAGGGCCCTCGGAGTGTGGTGTCAGGAAAATAACCTCACACTCAACGTCAACAAAACAAAGGAGATGATTGTGGACTTCAGGAAACAGCAGAGGGAGCACCCCCCTATCCACATCGACGGGACAGTAGTGGAGAAGGTGGAAAGTTTTAAGTTCCTCGGTGTACACATCACGGACAAACTGAATTGGTCCACCCACACAGACAGCGTTGTGAAGAAGGCGCAGCAGCGCCTCTTCAACCTCAGGAGGCTGAAGAAATTCAGCTTGTCACCAAAAGCACTCACAAACTTCTACAGATGCACAATCGAGAGCATCCTGTCGGGCTGTATCACCGCCTGGTACGGCAACTGCTCCGCCCACAACCGTAAGGCTCTCCAGAGGGTAGTGAGGTCTGCACAACGCATCACCGGGGGCAAACTACCTGCCCTCCAGGACACCTACACCACCCGATGTCACAGGAAGGCCATAAAGATCATCAAGGACAACAACCACCCGAGCCACTGCCTGTTCACCCCGCTATCATCCAGAAGGCGAGGTCAGTACAGGTGCATCAAAGCAGGGACCGAGAGACTGAAAAACAGCTATCTCAAGGCCATCAGACTGTTAAACAGCCACCACTAACATTTAGTGGCCGCTGCCAACATACTGACTCAACTCCAGCCACTTTAATAATGGGAATTGATGGAAATTATGTAAAAATGTATCACTAGCCACTTTAAACAATGCCACTTAATATAATGTTTACATACCCTACATTACTCATCTCATATGTATATGTATATACTGTACTGTATATCATCCACTGCATCTTGCCATCTTTATGTAATACATGTATCACTAGCCACTTTAAACTATGCCACTTTATGTTTACATACCCTACATTACTCATCTCATATGTATAGACTGTACACTATACCATCTACTGCATCTTGCCTATGCTGCTCTGTACCATCACTCATTCATATATCTTTATGTACATATTCTTTATCCCTTTACACTTGTGTGTATAAGGTAGTAGTTGTGGAATTGTTAGGTTAGATTACTTGTTGGTTATTACTGCATTGTCGGAACTAGAAGCACAAGCATTTCGCTACACTCGCATTAACATCTGCTAACCATGTGTTTGTGACAAATAAAATTTGATTTGATTTGAAACAATCCAAATGTCTCTCCTCGTCTGCAGGAATGAGAACAGTAGTGAGTGTGCCGTAACTGCCCTACCAGCAGCAGGGGGCAAGAGGCTGTATTTTTGCAGGTTGTCCCAGACTCCATTTTTTGTGCCCCTTGACATCCGGGTGTTTCGGGACGACCTGCTGATCCACAACCGCAGTCTCTTCATTGAACTTGTCTGTGAGTTATAGAGTTGTGGTTGTCTTTTGGGAACTATTCCATTAGTTTTTTCTCAGGATTTAGGAATGACATTTTCTTCTCATGTCTGTGTGTCAGTCCTGTTAGACCCGCCTGCCAATCTGACATTGACGAGTACAGGGACGAAGGGGCAGCTGAAGGCCAGCTGGCTGCCTCCCTCTCTCAAGTACATGGGCGACAGCATGATGTACGAGGTCAGCTACGCCATGGCAGGGAGCCACATTGGAAAGGTATGAACAACACACTCATATCAGAGGTAGAAGTTTGTTACCAGACAAGAGAAACGTTCGAAGTCCTTGTGAATAATGGTGTTGTTCCTTTCTTGGCCTTCGGCAGAGATGTGTCAATGACAATGCATTATCATCTCTTGTCTTCAGGTGGAGAAGGTGCAAGCCAGCTCTGAGCTCATCTTGCGTGGTCTACAGTCAGGCACAAAGTACAAGGTGCGCATTCGTGGCAAACCGGACGGCATCAGCTACAGCGGCTACTGGAGCGCCTGGACTGACCCGGTACTGATAGAAACAATGCCTGGTAGTAAGCTTCTTTCTCCTGCAGCAACATTCACACGGTCACCAAAATAATGTGCTTGTCTCGTGAGCTAAACATCTTTGTTCTATTTGTGAGGGATCCCTCCCTTGGATTTCATCCCTGGTGTAACCTTGTTGCTGTTTTATCTTATTTGCAGACTTGGACCCTCTCATCGTGTCCCTGAATCTCATCATCTCTCTCGTCCTCACCCTGCTGTCTCTCATTGTGCTCATGTCTCATCGCAGGTCAGTTACCATAAACAACAAGTTTCCAATGTTCTTAGTCTACCACTAACTACACTCTTTAGTGATCTCCTTTGTAGAGACATCCTCAGTGGTATATTTATGGAATAAGGCTGTACAATATTGTCCTCAGGTTCCTGTTGAAGAAGATCTGGCCAATCATTCCCACCCCTGAAAGCAAGTTCCAAGGCCTCTTTAAGGTTTATGGTGGTGACTTTCAAGTGAGACAAGTAAATCCAGTATTAGTCTTCGTATCCTTGGAATATGAAACTCGGTATGAAGTAACTTGTGCAGTGTTTATCTATATCTTTTGTGTGTATCGTAGTCTGTTCATCTTGACTCAATATTAGTGCAGACTCCTGAACCTCTCTCATTTGGTTTGTCAATAGGAGTGGTTGGGTCACAGCACTGGAGGCTTATGGTTGAGGCCAGCCTACTTCTACTCCGAGGAATTCCTTGTGCCACTAGAGGTGCTCTCAGAGGTTAGCCTTGGTCCCGCCTTACCCAGCTCCGCTTTGCCGCCCAAGGCCTGAGGCACTTGGTGAGGAGGATGAAGACAAGAAGCTAAAGAGGGTGGATTCTGCATTGATGGAGGGGTGGAGAGAAACCCCCCAGGAGCACTGACTGATGGATCAGCTCCGGGCTATTCATCAGCACCCTGCACCCCGGACCCAGTCTTCTCTACTGGAGTCCCATGATGCCTACGTCACCCTCAATGCTCAGAACCACAGTGCGGAGGAGCCTCTGGACGACATATTGGAGGAAACCTTGCCCCTGCAGATTCTCTTTGCCTCTGGAAGGACATCCTCTGAATCAGACTTGGGCTCCGTCCAACAGAGCTCAGGATCGGGCCGCCTCTCGTCCCAGTCCAGTTTTGAGTACCAAAACCACACCTGGCCGCCCAAGGGCCCCGGGTACCTACATGGCAGTGGCCGACTCAGGTGTCTCCATGGATTACAGTCCGATGAGCTCGAATAAGATCGATGACATTGGGAAGGGAGTTATCTATACCAATGAGTACAAGAACGAGATCCCTGCACACAGAAGACCCATAGGTACGCCCATCCACTTTGCATTCTGAATTAAGGCTAAGCTATGTTACAGGCTATGAACTGAGGCTTAAAGGTCCAATGAAGCTGAAAAACAGTTGGGATGTTTGGCCAAGGCTTCTACATTGACTCCATCTTCTTGTCAGTGGAATGTAAAAAGCCAGGATGTAGGCTACTATCATAACTATGCGATAACAGACAAACCAAAATTTAAGCTCAAAGGTTTGTGAGGAAAAGTCAAAAGTATCCCTGATAAGAATTTCATAATTCTTTGGATGTCACAAGCTCATTCTCACAATATCCCGTCAATCGGAAGGCAGCCGTTTGAAAAATACATGAACTACTAAAACACTCTAAAGCTGATATTATAAAACACATGTAATGTGTATATTCTTAAATCATTGGATCTTGTAGGTCAATTTTTAAGGTTATTTTCTATATTTTTATTGGAATAACTAGATAAAGTTGACACTTAAATTGTAAATATTGTGGTTGTCTATTGTACAAGAGTATCACTAAGATGTAGCCATGGTCTTAACATGAAGCTCCTTCTAGAATGAAGAGGTACTGTAGGATGTGCAGGAATGTGTTTAGGCAATGTGTCACATTTCAGTACGATGCTATTGTACACCTCTTGCTTGCAATGCTTAGATCAACAAAGGTTGTAAAAGTCATGATGGTTCCAGTGTATGAATGTTTGTATATCTGTCTATCTAATTGTCACCTCATTGAATCTTACATATTATCATACATTTTGAGAGGCCATAATTGTTGAAACTGTAAATAGTAAAAATTTAATTTTTGTGGTTTAAATAAACACCAGTTTGTTGAAAATGTAGGTAATTCCTCCCACCCAACAAACAAAAATTGTGATTTGGCTAAATGCATGGGTAGATTGAAAAAACGTTGTCACATTTTAAGTTGTCCCATTGGTAAAAAATACAGTTGTATACATAGGCACATGTGAATATGACAATTCAATGTGGTAGGGCAGGCATACTCAACTCTAACCCTACAAGGTCTGGAGCCTGCTGGTTTTCTGTTCTACCTGATAATTAATTGCACAAACCTGGAGTCACAAGTCTAAATCAGTCTCTGACTAGAGGGGAACAATGAAAACATGCAGTTGAACTGGCTTCGAGGTCCAGAGTTTAGTTTGAGGGTGGTAGAGTATCGAAATATTTTTTCCATGGCAAAAATGAAAACAAAGCAGATTAAAACTCTTTGGTCCTTTAAAAACCTGCTGTATGTAAAATATTATGCGCTATAGCTTGGAAAATAAATAAACGTGACTCTGGATGACGAAAAAAAATTTGTTTCCAACATTAGGGCGGTTTTCCTAAAGTTAAATCTGTTTCATGTTTTGCTTCTTTGCCAAGATAGTGGTATCGTCCCGTTCCTTAGAATGTGGACAGTAGTTGAGTAGCCTAGGCATTGGGGAAAAGGGTATTTGACGTCATAACAAGTGAAGTTCACAACTTTCCTTATATGACTGACCTAGATCTTAGCATAATGAGATGAGGTTCTGATCTGTCCAGAGAAGATAAGGAGCACAATCCCCTCACAGAACACAGGTATAGAACATAGCCTAGTAAATAAGGGAAAATCTTTTAAAAACAACCAATGTGAAAATATGTTTAGAATAAAGGCCCCAATCAAACATGTTTTGTTTATTTTTAGTTTACTAACATTTAGAATATGAATTAGTTCCTAATTTGTCTATCTTTAAACCCTTTGCTTTTCAGTTATTTTTAGTGTTCATTTCTAAACAAACTGGTGAATGTTTCCTGACTTTTTCATTACATGTTATGATAATACTGTGATGATTACCTATACGAAACTTCTGACAACCTATAATTTCTGTAACTCAGGATCTCTTTATGGTCAACAAAAATGTCAATATAATGCCTGAAATATAACATAAATGTTAATCAATTCTGATGCGCTTCCATATTTGATATCTTCACAATGTTGTTTTTTTGTACTAATATGATTTAAAAATGTATGGCATTAAAGCAAATTAAATGTTATTGGTCACATACACATATTTAGCAAATGTTATTGCGAGTGTAGCGAAATGCTTGTAAACTGTGCACCATTTGATGTTCTTGTTGTCTTTTATTTGAGAAAAACGTGGGGAGACATTCTAATTGTCCCTGACAGCTAATAGCTATAGATGGGTTGGTTGTTCAGCAATAAAACCGACGGGTGCACAACTATGTGGCAAAATCGACAGGGTTGGCTTAGATTGTTGACAACATGTACACTATATTTTGTCTCCAATGTTTATTGAAAACATAAATAAAGTTGTACAATGAGCACTTGTTGTCTCAAATACATAGTTACAGTTGGTGGTTAGCTAGCTAGCAAATTTTTGCCATGTTAGCATAGACGTGACATCAGTCAAAACAAGACATGGTAAGATAAAACTAGCTGAAACGAGCCACTTAAGATTCCCCACATGGCAGTTTCTTGTCATTGTTACTAGCTATCTGGCCATCCAGAATGACAACAACACACGGCCTTCTGCCCCATTGACGCGTGCGCATCGTTTTCGTGATGTTCTCTGCTATCCCGTCTATAGCATCAGCCTAATCTTCCCTCTACAAATGATCTTAGAAAGCACCACAGGCACAACAGTTAGACAGAAAAGTAATGTAAAGGGGAGTTGAATGGTTGAATGTGAAGTCACATTGTGTAGGAGAGAAGACAACAAGGCAAGGAAGAACAGACTAAAATTATATTGTGCCAAAGCAGTCAGGAAATGTACAATTCAGTCAGAGGAGTGGTTTAATTCGCACAAAAACTTTGCTGAATTTCTTTTTGTAAACACTAGTGAAAACCATTTTGTGCATTGGAAAAAAACTGTTCCCCTTGCATCTCAGTCTTTGGGAATGCAATTGTTTGATATAAGTATATACGTTTTTTTGCATGTCTTTTATTTCTTCCTCGTCCACAGGTAAGTCATTTAATAGATTTCAAACCATTGTAAACTCTATTGAGCGATTGGGGCAAATGATCAGTCGCCATTCTCGTGCCAGACTTGAGTCCTCCTCATCCTTAGCAATAGAGTCTTCTGTGATCCCAGCACCAGAGAGGTAAACATGCCACGTGTCCTGTGATCCTGCTACAGCAGGGGCAGAGTTCCAGTCCTGGTCCAAGGTACACCGAACCTGAAAGTAGCGGTCTAACACTGAGAGGACAGGGTCTGAGGAGTCCCCACCAGCATGCCCTTCACACTCAGACTGGAACGAGGCTATGACCCGACAGGGGGCCAGACTAGCAGCTCTCTCTTCCAAGGTCTGTGTGAGAAATGCAGCCGTGTCATACAGCAGAGCAGAGATGTGTGCAGCAGAGGACTGCTCCGCCAGCTGAAGGCCACCACTCACCCCAGGCCCGCGCAGGTAGCCCTCCAGTCCGTCCACGATGATCAGCGACGGAGGGGCAGCAGATCCAGAGGCTGATTCATGCAAAGAGGCCACATCCTGAAGCAAATCTTCCAAGGACCTGGGGTATGAAAACTTGATTTTCTGCAATAAAGTAATCCCAATAATCAGAACTGTTTGCTTAGGACTTTTCAGGAAAACATTTTCTCCCTCTGATTTTTAGGGAGAACTTGGCAGTGGGCCCATCAGGCATGTTTTGTACTGATAAGTGATGCACATCTCTGTGACTGATTATGGGTACTTAGAGTGAGCTAGCTCTCTTATCTGCTTAGGAGGCAGGATAGTGAGAAGAGATAAGTATCCATCATTAGGCCTACCTCACAAACAAAGGACATACAAATGTATAATTAACTTGCTATCTTCCAATTGAACATGACACAAAATAAAAGTGCTTGATGTCATAAGACATTGTTAGGTCAGTGAGCTGACCAATGATTTCAATAGGGAGTGTGGTGCTGTGTGTTATGTTATGTCATGTTTATCAAGGTAGTGGCAAAAAACACAGCTGCTGGACCAAGCTAGATAGGTAGTTTTTATTAAGGCCTAGTAGTATGTGAATAGCTAATTACCTTCAAATTGTCGGGGCTCAGGTTGGACATGGATTCTTGTAATGATCCTGGAAGGCTCTGAATTTGAACCTGAGTGAAAAATGAGACTTTGAGCCCCAATTCAGAGGCAGCCGTCACCGCCGCAAGTATCAGCAACGAACGGTTGATGCTACTGTCTCCGACTACCAAGGTACTGCATTTTGATGGTGCGATGCTTTTGAAATCCTTCGTTTTTCCATTGTGTTGGTTAAATATCCTAAAGACAAGCGTCAAAATATCGGCCATATCTTTCTTTAGCTATCTATCTACATGTATGAACTTGGTTTATCGTTGATAAAACGTTCTGCTCAATGCATGACGTGCAAAGAACATTTTCGTTTCCCGCCAAGTGGTGTCATTTCCTGTAAGACAACTTCCGCTAGGAATGACAACAACAGACAGCTGTTGTCAAGATGGCGGATGGCTATGGAGGAGAGGAGGGTCCCCTGGACGCTGAAGAAGCCGGGGATCAAATAAAATCTATTTCGAGGCGTTGTAGAGGCCGTCCCAGGCTCACGGATTCTGATCGAGCACAAAGACGCCTCGAGTCCCGTAAGAAGTATGATGTTAGGCGAGTTTATCTTGGAGAATCTCACAAGGTTTGGAGTGAGCTTCGCCGGCGAACGAGTTTGAGTGACGCTGGACTTGCCGAGTATCTAATCCTGCTCAACTCCACGTACGGGGAGAGATACCAGCAAAAATACGGAGGGTAAGTTTACGAATAATACATATAATCAGAATATCAAACTAGCTAGTAACTAATATTGTTTAGCTAGTTTATCCCCTCTCTTGTCATCTGTTAAATGTGAGTCCTTTCCCCAGGCCATCTCCTTCAATCAATTGGGTTAGCTAGCTCGGGCTATCAACTCAATAGTGTTTAACGTTAACACAGTATCCTCATGCAATAACGTCACTGTCATATTTATATTCCTGGCCGCTAGGAAGACAACCCCAGAAGTATGTACAAAACTGAAAATAGGTAAGGAAGAACACCACATTTGATCCATTTACCCATAAAGAAAAGTATCCCTACATGAGAGAGTGATACATTTATGTCACTGGTGATACTTATTTTCTTACAGGGAAAAATGAGAGAGTGTCCAGCCTTTGTAGCATGGTGACCTGGTACCAGGATCACTCCCAGACCTGCCCACATGAACCGCAGCTCAGAGCTCTGGAACCCCAACCTGGATTCTCCACCTCTGCTATCTGGCAGTGTGATGCTGACCATTCATTTGTGCAGCACCTCTCCTCGCCACCAAGAGGGGCCAGTGAGCCTGAGATGGAGACAGAGACGGAGGAGGAAGTTGACAGGGACACAAGGACAGAGGAAACTGGAGGAATCATGACCAGGAGGAGGAGGAGAGAAACAGATGCCCACAGACAGCTCACTGGTAAGAGATACAGTACATTCAGATACTAATTAGGCTTTTAATTGTTCTGGGTCACATGTAATTGTATGGGAACCACTGATTTGACAAACCAGGTAACCTGTATTTAAATGCATCTGTATTCTGTACCCTTGTCTTTCCTAGATGCAGGAGGGGATTTGGAAGTGGCCGGAGCCCCGGTGACTATGGATCAGGTGGAGCAGGCCACGGCTCTCAGCCAGCTCCCAGGGATGGAGGCCCCATCCAGGGACACTCCACTAATGGAGCATCTCTCTGAGAATCAGTCTGTCTGGGAGATGGAGGTGGTGATGGAGGCAGGCAGACAGCAAGCCCAGGAGTCTGACGATGAGGAGACCGGTTACAATGCTGTAGGGGAGGACATCAACCCAGAGGAGGAGGAGGCGGAGGACCTGAGAAGAGACAGAGGAGATGAAGGAGTGGGTACATCACAAGATGGCTACGAGTGTGTTGTAGTGACTGCATCCTTAACTGACAGACTGAACAAAGCCGATGAGGAGGACACCACACAGACAATGGGTGACACAGTTGGTGTAGACACTCAGACCAACCTCCATCCAGTCCCAGCCTCTATGCAGGTGCCTGGGCAAGGGGAGCTATTTGATTCTCAGACACTACAGACTGTGGGGACCACCTGTGAGATACCAGACCAGCGAGGAACTCTGGACGGTTCTCAGGTTTAAAAAAAATACTCAATAGTAATTTGTCTTGGAATTTTATCACAATCAAGTAGCTGTCGTTCCTGAAAGCACTGCCTTTATATAGTAATATTAACATGTAGCCTATCCTATGTCCCTCTGCCTGTCATTCGTAGCTGATCATCATCACTGGCCCCAGCTACGAGGCTTTGGCATCCGAGGGCATCCAGCTCAACATGGGGGGCGGAGACGTGGAGGAGGTCACCTGCACTGTTATAGAGGGTGTGGCTTACAACCAAATGTGCCAGTCAGTGGCAGATTTTAGGACAACAGAGGAAGACTCCATCACAGGTACTGCTGGCACAGTATTTTAGCCTTTGCTTACACCGACAGACAATGCATCAGAATATGCTGTAATTGTTGTATATGCTGATTAAAAGGATACTGACATTGACAAAAAATCAATGATGAATAGCTTGCTATTCCAATGGTTTGAGATATTTTCCTCTCAGGCCTGAGTGACAAGGAGCTGCTACAGCCCAGTATTGAGTCTCATGGCTTGGAGCCCACCTGTGAGAGGGAGCTACAGAGGGGCCTAAGCAGGTGAGTGGCCAGCATGGAGAATTATGGGGATCACATCTGTAGAGACAAACTTATATGGACATGCCATTTTCATTCCCATCTTGACTTCCTCAGAGCACTTCTGTAGACGAACCACGGGCATCACTCCCTTTTCTATTTCAGATGTAGGAGGAGTAGACGAGGTCCTGTCATCGAGGCAGACGGAATGCTCAAGATGTTCCACTGTCCGTATGAAGGCTGTAGTCAAGTCTATGTAGCCATCAGCAGCTTTCAGGTAAATAGGCCCTTTTAGGCACTCTCCACTTCAGCTTTTTCCTTGATTTGGAACACCATGACCTTGTAGTGCCATCAAGTTACGAATAAAGAAAATAGAAATGCACACATGTTGCTGTAACTACCATTTCATGCTGTGATTCATAATGTTTTTTATGTTCCCTGCAGAACCATGTGAATCTGGTTCACAGGAAGGGGAGGACCAAGGTGTGTCCCCACCCCGGCTGTGGCAAGAAGTTCTATCTGTCAAACCACCTGCATCGCCACATGATCATCCACTCAGGTGGGCACAAACAATTCTAAATCTGGGCTATACTGATATACTGTACATTGGCGCATGAGCTAGTAGTAATGTATTCATATGTATCCTGCCACATGACATCTACTGTATAATGCAGCTTTGAATGTCAACCCGCCTCTAAAGCAAATGGTTTTGACCGCATGAAACTTTACTGGGTGATGCTACACAATCGCCTCGCATCTAACCGTGCTGCACGTGAAATGATTGCTGACCTGGTTGTAAAATCACCCAACTTTACACTGGTCTGTAGAATGGCCATGAAGAATTACCAAATACAATGGCTGTTAAATACACGGACTGCTTTCAGCAATATTGTCTAATGGGGATTCTGAATCACTTCCAAATAAAATCTAATTGTTGAGAGCCCCAATCAGCAGAGAGGCTATGTGAGTTGTCCTGGCGACTCAACATTACAAGCATCTGAATTTTGCGCCTCCAGACCGTGCCCAACCCCAACTAACTTTGTTCCCTCATTTTTCAACTAAGTTTGTCACAGATGCCGTACCCCCGCATATTGACTCGGTACCGGTACCACCTTTATATAGTCTCGTTATTGTTTATTTAGTAAATATTTTCTTAACTCAATTTCTTGAACTGCATTGTTGGTTAAGGGCTTGTAAGTAAGTATTTCACGGTAAGGTCTATACCTGTTGTATTCTGCTCATGTAACAAATAAAATTCGATATACATTTTTCATCAAACTTTGTGTAGGAGTCCGAGACTTCATCTGTGAAACGTGTGGGAAATCGTTCAAAAGGAAGAATCACTTGGAGGTTCACCGGCGCACGCACACAGGAGAGACGCCCCTTCAGTGAGTGAAACACTATGATCACTCAAGTTTTTACTCCCAGACGGTTTATTTCATTTACTCTACACATTTTATATGTTGGTTTTGTACAATATATGCAATTTTGTCTCACAAACAGAAATGACTACATTGCACTCCTAAAAACACTTTCTGCAGATTTGAATCATCTTACATTTTTCCCCTTCATCTCTTGTCTCCCTCCTCTCCTCTACCTCTTCTGCAGGTGTGAGATCTGTGGGTACCAGTGTCGCCAGCGAGCATCTCTCAACTGGCACATGAAGAAACACACCCCCGAGGCCCACTACAACTTCACCTGCGAACACTGTGGCAAGAGGTTTGAAAAGCTTGACAGTGTTAAGTTCCACAAGTTAAAAAGCCACCCAGACAAACAGGCAACATAAGGCGCAGTGGTGCTGGAAAGTGCACTAAATATCAACTGGTCAGGGTCAGACCAGAAAGAGACTGAATCTGTCGACACAAAGAACAAGAGTGCCCATAGAGACAGGTATGCCCTTTTGGGGAAAGAGCAGCTCTTTTGAATGAACACTCTAAGGACATTGCTTAGTCTCGCTCACTATAATGGACTTTAGACCCTGCTCTCAAAGCTGTGCTGGACACAGCCTTTTTAGAGCTCACAGAGGCAGCCTAGCTGTTGATATTGTACATTTCAGCACAGTTGTTTACATAATGTGCTGTATGCCTCTAAACCATACTGTCTATACCATATTATTAACATATCCATAGATTCTCTCTTTTTTATTCACTTTTGTACACTTGTCATCCACAGTTGTAATGTACTTGTTGCAAAAAAGTATGTTATTTTTGTTAATGCTTGTGTTCTCACGTCAATACATGAACTGATGCCTGCTGGTAAAATGCTAAAACTAACATAACTTACATATTCATGGGGAAATGATAATTACATCTTGAGTAGTAATTGTAACAATGTGCATGGATGTAAAGGACATGTCAATGGATTCAGAAAGAAGAGTTGTGTTGTCACACAAGTGGGCTGCCTACATTGAAATAGAGAATTGGTCATTTTTGTCGCTGACCTGACCAAGGAGTAGTCTTTTTGTGTGAAAGTCTTGCATCATCTTTCAGGTCTGTCTGTTGTGCTGTGTGTCTATGAACAGAGTGATGTTGTCTTGTGGTTCTAAAATGGCAAATGTCGTTTTTGAAAACCTTTTTTTTTCTAAAGATCCAAAGCAGAATCGCTAATTTATAGTTATGTTCTTTTCCTGTTTTCTGTATCACTGAAATTATCAATGTAAAATATGTGAATATGACCTAAATAGATTCTGTACATATTTCTGGAAGAGACATTTGTTTGAGACAAATGTAAAATAAAAAAAATGAGTACTGTATTGGAGTTTGGGATTGTCTGATGTGGCAAGGAAAGGCATAATGTGAGCGTTGTCACACTGACACACACAAGGAACTGCCAAACACATTTTCAGTGCATGGTGGGATGAATGTAAGACAAATCAGGTATATCACCAATGGCTGGTATGACACATGTTCTAAATAATTTCATTGATGTTGAGTAAGTCAAGGTACTTGAATGCTAATGCTCTAACCTGATATAAATGGTCATTAGACTTGAGCTAAAATCATATACTCACCACAATACTGTATTGAAGTAACTGTCCAGTGTTTCCACATTTCTATTAAATATGACCTATAGGGTAATTAATTACAATATAAGTGAAATAGTTTTACTTCCAATGTATTTTAAGTATGTTAAAAAGCAGCTTTTCTGTTGGAATGACATCATCCTCTGAGGAAATACAAGCATTTTTGAAGCGATCCATTTGAGATACAAGTTTAAGGTGGGTTTTATTTAAGTGTTTTTTTCCCCCTCCAATTTATGCCTTGGCCACACGAGTATAGGATGAGTCAACAATGTAATTTGGGTATGAGTTAACAGAATATTAACTTTTACAAGTTAGATTTTCAATGGACAGTTACTTTATGGTTAATGTTGAAAAATAGATAGGCAGTGAAATGGTCAATTCACAGACGCTTCCGACTCCATAAGGTTCTGTTTCACCCGGCCACTGTTTCAACTGGTAGGATACTGTTTGATTGCTTATCATCGAAGGCGGTGAATTGAAAAATACAAGTTAATCTGGTTATTATACATTTATTACAATTTACCTCCTCCAAATTCCTCCATCACTGTCACTCTGGGTATTTTTAAAGCTCAACTCAGATTCTTGCATGATTGTGAAAGTCTACCTTTCATTAGAGGCTGTCATGGGAAGACTAGGGTCAAAGTATGAGCAAATTTCTAAGCAAGAGAAACATTTCGACTGATGAATTATCCTATGTCTACAAAACAATGCTTTCAATGGAACTCACATAGGTCTTATAGTATGTTAATTAAATAACATTTTCTTAAAAATCCATAGATATATTGTTTCTCTGCTTCCATACCATTCACGTCTCCAAAAGCCCACTTTGATATACAGTGATGCCACAGGTAAAAATGGTGATAGAATGTGCTTATGCCTGTGTGTATGTAGCTGTAACATTGCTGTGACACTACCTCAGGTGGGACTTCTACTCCACAGGGAAGTGAGCTCCTTGCCTCTGAAACCTGAATCACTCCCACCTGTTTGCCTCAGCACGCCCCCTCCTTCACTGTTTATAACTAACCTGCAGCCACCGAGAAGCACAGGAAGAGAACGAGAGAGTTTGTGTGTAGGAGAGAAAAACGCAGTACAGGTCACTCTCCGAGAACACAGGTAAATCAGCCAGTTTACTGACGCCCACATTCGCTCTCCCAGCAACAGCCTCCATCACCCCAGTGAAGGTAAGGCCCAGACTCCCTCTCTTTCTCTCTGAGTCTCAACGAAACCTGTTGTACCACTCCACTGTAGGGTAAACAATTATAAGTGAGAATAACAAGGGTTGACTCATCTGTTTGTTGAAAATGCTCCATAGAGTATGAATTTGATGTTGTGTTTTATATTCTCCTGTAGTCAGGTGCAGTGACAACATGGATTCCAACAATTCATTATTTGTTCCTCTCATGAGACCTTGACTCAAGCCTGTAATTATTCCTCTCTACAACCAGGTTTCCATCCAACCGTTTTAGGCGAGTAATGGCAACAGAACATTTTTCGGTAAACTTTCAAAATGTCGACAAAACAAAATACGCTAGACAAGATGAGACCTTTTTGTGTCGGTAAAATAAATTATGCGAAATGTAGGTGGAAACGCTTTTATGCGCAAATATTGATATAATAACCATCATGTCGAAGTAAATTTGGAAGTCACGCGATGACTTGTAGTCCCCCACTACGATTTGTCGGGAAAGCATGAACTGTAATTTATTAGGTTACAGATAAAATAAATCATGATGAATTTAACACGGTGGTGATAGTGAAAGGTGCTGAGCTTGATGCGCCTTCCCAATAAATATCGAGGGTTTTATTATGGTGACATGATAATCGATGCTTTGCTGCCATTTAAAAAAAATCTCACACTTTTGTCCATGATAATCTCATACGTACGCTTTAGCACGTGCCAATACCAGTGGACACACTTACTATAGAGCCCCACAATGGAGGCGTCATAATACCCATAAAAGCTAGCGGTCAAACAGGAAAATGGTTCCAATTGTTTTTCCACCATTCATTTTTCCCCATAGGGGATTTTTAGAAACACTTGTTTCATGCTGTGGTACTTTATGTAGCCTAAGGCACCTTTTTTGTGAGAAACACCTCAGTAGAGTTGAAAATGGGATGGAAACCCATTTTAACTGCAAAATATATCTTTATGTGCACAATGTTGCACGCATAGCCTTTTATCTGCAGCAAGCCAATTTGATGGAAACACATCTCTGCTGGGAAAATGCGCATAGTTTATATACACATTTTAGAATATTCGAATGAAAATCTGTCGCCAGTTGGACGGAACAAAGCTCATGACATCCTTTTAGATTTGTCCAGTGTTTAGAGTTTTAGCACGCTCAGACAGAGAGTCTGACACGGTTGTCTCTGTGAGTGAATTACTGTGTATACTCTTCCTGACAATTATTTAGATTTTTTCCTGATGGAATATTTTCATGTATTACCATTAAGCCAAAACCCCATAACTCAAAGCACTACCCTAGGGCTCATGAGGAAACCTACCTTCAAAAATGTAATCCTTCATACATTTCAAACTTTCCCATTTTGGAGTAGACTAAATGTTAGGAATTGTCATTGAACCATATTAGGTAAACTGTTACACGGGATGACAGCTGACGGAGATGAAGCTTTGATAAATATGATGTCTATACTTTCTTTCCTCTAGACGTTAATTGGCATGTTCGTCAACAGACATTTGTTATCTTGATCATCATTCCGGGAAATATTTGTCACCAGGTGTGTCCCCACTGGCTTCCTTGTGGATGAATTCATTATCCTAGCCTTCATGACTGAATACCACATTACTCCTAACATGATATCAACAAAGCAATGCCACTCACTGTGTCATATTATTCAGCAGCTTAAAGAATACTTGCCTGAAATTCACCTGATCATTGTAGCTATTGATTTCGTTTTTACGTTACTCTTGTCTAAATTATGTTCTTATTTAGCTGCTTTGTGTTTATTGCATTTAAATTTTCAAAGCATGTAAAGTCCTAAGGGCCATAGCTACTGTATATTATACTCACCTTTGTCTTTGTGTTGATGGCTCCTGGCTGGGATGTTTTCTTAGTCATTCGCACGTGACTGTGGTTGTTAATACATCACCAGGCTAACTATGCCCACCACTGTTGCCTATGGCTTTGTGAAGGCAGAAGATGAGTGGCCACTTGCAGGAAAAACTCTGCGAATGAAAGGGGGAAACCCAATTCAGGATATGTTGCTACGCGCCCTCTGGCCCATTCATATGATTAACCTGATGCTCATGGCTAAACATTGACACATTGATAAACATCCTGACGTTTAGCATCCATCTCTCAGTACTTGTACTGTATGCCGATGCCATTTCACTCTCTAAGTACACTATCTGGGACCGTATACGATAAACACACTTATGGATACTTTAATCAGAAAATCAGAAAGAAAATGACACGCATGTCAATCAGAAACTCCTTGATAGAGTTCACTGTCACACTACTGGTGCTACTGCCACAGAGTGCTATTTGTTTGTTATTGCTGTTATTAAGAGTACAGTACAAACCAGCTGTCGTTTAGTCACTCAATCCCTGTTCCCATCCTAATGGTCATATGCAGACAGACAGTCCTAAACACACATAGTGGTAAAGGGCACCACATGGGGTCATAGAACAGAGCAGGATGAGATGATCCATAGATGGTTTAACTAGCAAACAGGACAGGACATAAACCTGCAGTGTGTGTGTAATGGGCTCCTGTGTTTTAATAGGCCTCTGATTGACACTGAGGGCGAGGAAGATAAAGTTCCTTACAATTTCCTTGTGCAGTCTGGACAGGTGATGGACACTGTTCTCATCTGAATAGCAGACCATGTTGAACATTTTGATAGCTTTCTTGTAATTAGATGTATTTTACATTGTACATTTTGTGGCCCCAGGTGGAAGAAGTGTTTTCAGACCGAGTAAATTACTGTGAATACTCTTTCTGACAATTAGGCTATGGGACTGGTCTGCTTCTTGTATAATTTTAATCTGTTTAGGGGCCAAGTTATTTGTTTAGTGGCCCATTTTAAATGAAAATTCAGTGGAACATGCTGCCTTGTCATTGCCTTTGGACTTTCCTTAATTCTAAAGCAACGGCTCACTTAACTCTCGTTGGTGTTGGGAAAGCGGACTGTACAGTAAATTACATTAGTACAAAAAAAAGCAAGGGTGCTCTTGACTGTTCAAGGACGATACGGTGATAGGGAGGATAAGGTAAGTGGCTGGTGTTTTTCCGCACTCCTTCCTTCCCGCGTCTTACTGTAGATGACAAAGGGCTGGTTTCCTGGTAACAAGTCAGAGACAGCAAACAGCATCAAGGCGTGTGTAGAACTGTTAATCCGTCACCTAATTAGCCAGACATAACAACTCATTGCAAATGACACGGAACAACTGTGTGCTAGAGTAGTAGAGAAACGCTTTGTCTCTGTTGTTTGACAGAATATATATTTGCTTCCTTAGTGACTGATTGTGTCTACAAAATCATAACTGTCACCTTCCAATATCATTCAATATGAGTCAAATGTTTATTCAGGTGTAGAAGGGTTCCGGGTGTAAGTTTGCAAGATAAGATTGTGACCAAAACCCTCAACATACAATTTCCAAAATGTCATTGATATATAACATCATAAGAAGTACATAATTTAGCTGTTTTGTTAAGATGGTACTTCCCCATTGAATTAAAGAGAACCTTTGGTCATGCTTCCTCCTCTAAACAGGCCTATAGACAGTAGGCTACAGACATAGGCAGTAGATTTAGTTCAGACTTTTGACCTCTGATCTCATCTTAATGATTCAGAAGTCTCATAATTTCTAAACATTCTCATCATTACCATAGGTGATTATTCATAAATGTTCCCTTTCTCACCTTTTCCTCTTCTTTTCTTCCAGGCAGAAGAATTCATCAAGAATGGGTTGCTTCGGATTTCTCAAAGTCATGATGTTTGCTTTTAATGGCATCATCTTTGTAAGTTGGAGATGTTTTCATCTTTTTGAGTAAATTACTGATGATAATAGCGGAGTTCAGTTATGCTTCACAATAATGAATATGCAGGCAATCAGAACACTCCTTATCACTTACTACTTCTGATCCTTATTCTCTGTCCCAGAAAAACGGTATCTAAATTGCAAGGTGAAAAAGTTATGAGAACATGAAACAAAAGGACAGACATTTGTTATGGTTTTACTACTTTTTATGACACAGACATGTCATTTTGGACCAGATAAAAAGATTAGGCACAGAGTTGAATAGTGTGATGTGCTGCAAGCCAAATGAAGGAGCTATAAAATTTTTTTACTGGAAAATACCTATGTAGGCATGAAAAAATAAAGATGAAAAGAGAAATGTAGAACGTATTCATACCTCTTGACTTTTTCCACATTTTGTTGTTACAGCCCGAATTCAAAATGGATTAAATCAATAAAAAATCTGAACCATCTACATACAATACCCCATAATAACAAACTGAAAACATGTTTTTAGAATACACTACCGTTCAGAAGTTTGGGGTCACTTAAAAATGTCCTTGTTTTTGAAAGAAAAGCAAAAACAAATTGTCCATTTAAAATACTTTCTGGCGCAGTACGGCGCGCTGAAGATGGACATGGGCGGTGCCCCATGTCTCCTCCGCGCGCCGGAACCAGTCGTCCACCACAGGAGCCTCGGTCTGACTCTGAAGCCAAGTAGCCAGAACCGGCTGATACCCCAATACGCACTGGTAGGGAGAAAGGTTAGTGGAGGAGTGGCGGAGTGAGTTCTGGGCCATCTCTGCCCAGGGCACGAACGCTGCCCACTCCCCCGGCCGGTCCTGGCAATAAGACCTCAGAAACGTACCCACATCCTGGTTAACTCTCTCCACCTGCCCGTTACTCTCAGGGTGAAAACCTGAGGTAAGGCTGACCGAGACCCCCAGACGTTCCATGAACGCCCTCCAGACCCTCGACGTGAACTGGGGACCCTGATCAGACACTATATCCTCAGGCACCCCGTAGTGCCGGAAGACGTGTGTAAATAGAGCCTCCGCAGTCTGTAGGGCCGTAGGGAGACCGGGCAAAGGGAGGAGATGACAGAACTTAGAAAAACGATCCACAACGACCAGGATCGTGGTGTTACCCTGTGAAGGAGGAAGATCAGTCAGGAAATCCACCGACAGGTGCGACAATGGCCGTTGTGGAACGGGTAAGGGTTTTAACTTACCTCTGGGCAGGTGTCGAGGAGCCTTGCACTGAGTGCACACTGAGCAGGAGGTAACATAAACCCTCACGTCCTTAGCTGAAGTGGGCCACCAGTACTTCCCACTAAGACAGCGCACCGTCCGACTGATACCAGGATGACCAGAGGAGGGTGACGTATGGGCCCAATAGATTAGCCGGTCGCGGACAGCAGACGGAACGTACAGACGCCCAGCCGGACACTGAAGGGGAGCGGGCTCTGTATGCAACGCCTGCTCAATGTCCACGTCCAGCTCCCACACTACCGGTGCCACCAGGCAAGAGGCCGGGAGTATGAGAGTGGGATCCATGGGCCGCTCCTCTGTGTCATACAGCCGGGACAATGCGTCTGCCTTAACGTTCTGAGAGCCTGGTCTGTAGGAAAGGGTGAAGACAAAACGGGTGAAAAACATGGCCCATCTTGCCTGGCGAGGGTTCAGTCTCCTCGCCGCCCGGATGTACTCCAGATTGCGGTGGTCAGTCCAGATGAGAAAAGGGTGTTTATCCCCCTAAAGCCAATGTCTCCACGCCTTCAAGGCCTTGACGACAGAAGGCCAGCATCCCGGAGTCGCCTCCTGACTGTTGACGTTGAGACTGGTGTTTTGCGGGTACTATTTAATGAAGCTGCCATTTGAGGACTTGTGAGGCGTTTGTTTCTCAAACTAGACACTAATGTACTTGTCCTCTTGCTCAGTTGTGCACCGGGGCCTCCTACTCCTCTTTCTATTCTGGTTAGAGCCAGTTTGAGCTGTTCTGTGAAGGGAGTAGTAAACAGCGTTGTACGAGATCTTCAGTTTCTTGGCAATTTCTCGCATGGAATAGCCTTCATTTCTCAGAACAAGAATAAACTGATAAGCTTCAGAAGAAAGTGCTTTGTTTCTGGCCATTTTGAGCCTGTAATCGGACCCACAAATGCTGATGCTCCAGATACTCAACTAGTCTAAAGAAGGCCAGTTGTATTGCTTCTTTATTCAGAACAACAGTTTTCAGCTGTGCTAACAATTGCAAAAGGGTTTTCTAATGATCAATTACAGGCTGACTAGACCGAGCGTTGCAAAATACATTTAGAAATATATATTATTCAATTACTGCACCCACACTGCTCGCGTCTGCATTGCCAAGCGCTAAAATAGAAGTCAGTTCTATTTGTGACGCAGATCGCGCTGCAAGTCCTGCCTCTCCCATCTCCTCGTTGGTTTATAGAAGCAGGTACCCACGTGCCATCTCCTCATTGGCTATACCCACGTGGGTGACTGAAAGACGAACGAGGTCAGTGGCAGCAATGCACCTAATTTATGAAAGTTGCCAATCGCAATATAAAGTCAAGAGAAGAAAAAGCCTAGATTGAGGAGAGATGACTAGAAACTATTTGTTTGACCGGTTTATGTGTGGATTAATTGTCGGAGTAGAGGACCTTGTGCATTTCAGGTAAAATAACAACTCAATGTTTATATCCCAGGACAAATTAGCTAGCAACAGCAAGCTAGCTAAATAGAACAAATTAGCTAGCAAGTGCAAGCTAGTTAAATTGCCATAAATGTTTAATGCTTTTCGACCTGTCCCCAAATTAATGTAATTGGTTCAGAGTTTGTTTTGATATTGTAACCTGCATTTGGTGTGGTGGGACAAAATAAATGTATGCACGATGGTGCACGCGCACAGCCGGTTTGGGTTCCGTGTTAGCTAAGTCAAGTTTATCATTTTAAAAGGCTAACACAACGTGCCATTGGAACACAGGAGTGATGGTTGCTGATAATGGACCTCTGTACGCCTATGTAGATATGCCATATAAAGTCAGCCGTTGCAAGCTACAATAGTCATTTACAACATTAACAATGTCTACACTGTATTTCTGATTAATTTGATGTTATTTTAATGAACAAAAAAATGTGCTTTTCTTTCAAAACAAGGACATTTCTAAGTGACCCCAAACTTTTTAACGGTAGTGTAAGTATTCACACCCCTTTGCTATGAGACTCCAAATTGATCTAAGGTGCATCCAATTTCCCTTGATCATCCTTGAGAGGTCACTACAATTTGATTGGAGTCCACCTGTGGCCAATTCAATTGTTTGGACACGATGTAGGAAGAAACCCAACTGTCTATATAAGGTCCAACAGTTAACAGCGTATGTCAAAGCAGAAACCTTACCATGAAGTCCAAGTTACTCTCCGAGATAGACTTGTGATGAGGCATATATTTGGGGAAGGGTATAAAACAATTTCTATAGTGTTGAAATTTTTCAAGAGCACAGTGGACTCCATAAATATAGAACTACTCAGACTCTGCCTAGAGCTGGCCGTCCGACCAAAATGAACAACCTGGAAAGGACCTTAGTCAGGGAGGTGACCATGAATCCAATGACCACTCTGACAGAACTACCTTGGAACCTTGGCTGAGAACCTGCCAGAAGGACAAGTCTCCACAGCACTTCACCAATCTGGGCTTTATGGGTGATTGGCAAAACAGAAGGTACTCCTGAGAAAAAGACACATGACAGCATGCCTGGAGTGAAAGACTCTGAGATCATAAGGCAAAATATTCTGTGGTCTGATGAGACAAAATGTAATTATTTGGCCGGAATGCAAAGTGCTATGTCTGGAGAAAGCCAGGCACAGCTCATCACCCATCTAACACCATCCCTACCGTGAAGCATGGTGGTGGCAGCATTAGGCTATGGGGATGCTTTTCAGCAGCAGGGACTGATAAGGATAGAGGGAACAAGGAATGGAGCCTAATACAGGAAAATCCTTAATGAGAACCTGCTTCAGAGTGCAAATGACCTTAGACTGGGGTGTGATTTACGTTCCAACAGGACCATGACCCCAATCATACACCCGAAGCAACGCTGGAATGCTTAAGAATATGAAAGTCCTTGAGTGGCCCAGCCAAAGTGACTCAAGGGTGTGAATACTTATATACAGTAAATGGGATTTCTGTATGTAGATGAGGGGAACAGGAACAGTGGGTTAACTGCCTTGTTCAGGGGCAGAACGACAGATTTGTACCTTGTCAGCTCGGGGATTCAATCTCGCAACCTTTTCGGTTACTAGTCCAACGCTCTAACCACTAGGCTACCTGCTGCCCCTTAATCAATTTTGAATTCAGGCTGTAACAACTAAATGCGGAATAAGTCAAGGGGGAGGAATACTTTCAGAAAGCACTGTATGTGCATGTTAGGTAAGACACAAAGGGCAGCAGTTGACGTGGTCTTCATTGAATTAATGGAAACCACCGAACAATGCTATGCTCTTTTCCCCCAGTTGGCAGGCGCTGCCATCCTGGGTGTGGGGATCTGGGTGAAGGTGGACAGCGGCTCGATCCTGGGGTTCCTCAAGGGGATAAAAGACGCTCCGGCGGAGATGAACCAGATCCTAAACGTGGGCTACCTGTTGATTGCTGTGGGGGCAGTGCTGCTGATCATAGGTTTCCTGGGATGCTGTGGCGCCATGAAGGAGAGCAGGTGTATGCTGCTCCTGGTAGGTCACCTCAAACATGAGCTATTCAGTATATATGTGCTATGTTGTCACCAATGTGATTGACACTGACTCAGTCAACAAGCTTGATTGTCAAACTCCTAATCTCTCCTTTCAGAATGTTCTACAGTAGAGTAGGTAGCAACATGGATAAATGCAACAATTTCAAAGATTTTACTGACTTACAGTTCATATAAGGAAATCAGTCAATTGAAATAAATTCATTAGGCCCTAATCTATGGATTTCACATGACTGGGAATACAGGTATGCATCTGTTGGTCACAGATACCTTAAAAAAGATCTAGTGTGACCACCATTTGCTCATGCAGGGCAACAACTCCTTTGCATATTATTTTTTATTATTATGCAAAAAAAAACTGCTGCAACTCCCGTACGGACTCAGGAGAGGCAAAGGTCGAGAGTCATGAGTCCTCCGAAACACGACCCGTCTCGACACATTGCTCGCTTAACCCGGAGGCCAGCCAAACCAATGTGTCAGAGGAAACACCGTACAACTGGCGACTGAAGTCAGCGTTCATGCACCCGGCCGTCACAAGGAGTTGCTAGGGCGAGATGGGACAAGGACATCCTAGCCGGCCAAACCCTCCCCTAATCCGGACGACACTGGGCCAATTGTGCACCACTTCATGGGCCTCCCAGTCGTGGCCGGCTGCAACACAGCCAGGGATCGAACCCGGATCTGTAGTGACGCCTTTAGCACTGCGATGCAGTGCCTTAGACTGCTGCCCCCTCGAGAGGCCCTTCCTTCGCATAGAGTTGATCAGGCTGTTGAATGTGGCCTGTGGAATGATGTCCCACTCCTCTTAAATGGCTGTGCGAAGTTGCTGGATATTGGCGGGAACTGGAAAAAGCTGTCGTACATGTCAATCCAGAGCATCCCAAACGTGCTTAATGGGTGACATGTCTCGTGAGTATGCAGGCCATGGAAGAACTGGGACATTTTCAGCTTCCAGGAATTTTGTACAGATCCTTGCGACATGGGGCCGTGCATTATCACACTAAAACATTAGGTGATGACGGCAGATGAATGGCACAACAATGGGCCTCAGAATCTCATCATGGTATCTCTATGCATTCAAATTTCCAGCGATAAAAGGCAATTGTGTTTGTTGTCTGTAGCTTATGCCCGCCCATACCATAACCCCACCGCCACCATGGGGCACTCTGTTCACAACGTTGACATCAGCAAACCGCTCGCCCACATGACGCCATCTGCCCGGTACAGTTGAAACTGGGATTCATCTGTGAAGAGCACACTTCTCCACCATGCCAGTGGCCATTAAAGAGGAGCATTTGCCCACTGAAGTTGGTTATGACGCCAAACTGCAGTCAGGTCAAGACCCCGGTGAGGACAACGAGCGTGCAGATGTGATTCCCTGAGACAGTTTGTGCAGAAATTCTTTGGTTGTGCAAACCCACAGTTTCATCAGCTGTCCAGGTGGCTGGTCTTAGACAATCCCGCAGGTGAAGAAGTCAGATGTGGAGGTCCTGGGCTGGCGTGGTTACACGTGGTCTGCGGTTGTGAGGCCGTTTGGACGTACTGCCAAATCCTCTAAAACGACGTTGGAGGCGGCTTATGGTAGAGAAATTAACATTACATTCTCTGGCAACAGTTCTGGTGGACATTCCTGCAGTCAGCATGCCAATTGCACGTTCCCTCAACTTGAGACATCTGTGGCATTGTGTTGTGTGACAGCAGCACATTTTAGAGTGGCTTTTTATTGTACACAGCACAAGGTGCACCTGTGTAATGATCATGTTGTTTAATCAGCTTCTTGATATGCCACATCTGTCAGGTGGAAAGAATATCTTGGCAAAGGAGAAATGCTTACTAACAGGGATATAAATGAATTTTTGCACAAAATGTGAGAGCAATAAGCTTTTTGTGCATATGGAACATTTCTGGGATCTTTTTATTTCAGCTCATGAAACATAGGACCAACACTTTACATGTTGTGTTTATATTTTTGTTCAGTATATATGAAATGTGTGTAAATGCACTGTAAACAGTTTTCTCAGTCCAGCCACTCAATCTCTCTTTCTTATGGTCTCCTTTTCCTCTTTTTCTAGTTCTTTGTTATTGTGTTGGTGGTGTTCATTGCAGAGGTGGCTGGAGCAGTGGTTATCCTGGTGTTTAAACCCTTGGTAAGCGTACATAGAGCCCATTCACTCTCCTCATATTGCTAAAGGTGGTTAAAGACTGTATGTGGAGCATTTGATGAAAAGACTACACTCTTAGAAAGAAATGTGCTATCTAGAATCTAAAAGGGTTCTTCGGCTGTCCCCATAGGCGAACCCTTTGAAGAACCCCTTTTTGTTCGAGGTAGAACCCTTTTGGTTCCAGGTAGAACTATTTTGGGTTCCATAAGAACCCTTTCCACAGAGGGTTCTACATAGAACCCAAAAGGGTTCTACCTGGAATGCTACATGGAACCAAAAAGAGTTCTCCTATGGGGACAGCCGAAGAACCCTTTTGGAACCCTTTTTTCTAAGAGTGTGTGATTTGTGTTATGTCTTTCAGGCAGGTGAGTTGATTGAGAAACTGGGCACCAAAGTGGTTCAGAACATTAAGAAGGACTATGGAGAAAATTCAGACGTCACTGCTCTCTGGAATGCTACTATGGATACGGTACTTTACAATATCCTGCCGGCCTGTTTTAATACCTTGGAAATAACATATTAGGCCTACAAATAATGTCTCAAATTACATTATTATGTCATTTTTATGTGCTTGTGTATTAGAAATCTTATTCAGTTTAGTCAACAGAATTGTTCTAATAAGATCTCTCTGTGTCCACTCTAGCTAAAGTGCTGTGGATTCTACAACTATACAGACTTCACTGACTCTCCATTTGAAAAATCCACCCATCTCTATCCTCAACAGTGCTGCCACAGTGCTGTTTTCAGCTCTTGTAATGATACAATTGCTGTATGTTAAGTTCATCTTTTAAGTATCCCTACATTTCTGTTATTACGGTGATATCACTCTGTTATTAGTACGCCTGCGCAGTAGTCTCACTGTTGATGGAACTGGCCTGAGTATAAGGGTGACGATGTACGTTGAAGTAAACGTTATTAAACTGGAACCTAGTCAGTGCGGGTACAAACTTGGTACGAGTTCTGAACTCATCACCTCAAGTTAATCACACTACATCCATACTCGAACTCATCAATGGAAGGCTCATTTGAGAATGTAACACACTTTACAGTTGAACACCCAGTGGCCTCACCTGTCTAAATAACTGTATTACATTTGTGTGTCCCCACAGACAGTCACTGGCTGCTTCCCAAAGTTTAAGCAACTGATTGATGAAAACACTATTGTCATTGTGGCAGTGGCATTGGGAATCGCTGCTCTTGAGGTAATGTTGACTCATTCCCTCTGTCTATTTCAAGGTCACAATCTCATTGTTTTGAAATACCACAAATGTAGATGCAAATTATATGCCAATTCAACAAAAGTGATGTGTTCAGTTTCGTACAGCGGGCTTTGTTTAAAAGTTTTGCATAACCAAAGCATTTATTTACTGTTCCTGTTTCCCTAGATATTGGCGATGGTTGTCTCCATGACTTTGTACTGCATAATAGGCTCAAAGAGTGGCTGAAAACCAGTGGAGGAGGGAGGGCCATAGAGTCATCTGCCTGGATGGCATCTCTGGACACTCCTTAGGACAACTACCAGGATGGATGCATAAGAATCTCTGAAATCACCAAGGCTGAAGAGAAATCTAAGGAAGCTTTGTGAAAAGGAGAGGCGTCCCACCACTGAGCCAGTTTAAATTAAATCCTGTACAAGATTATTGGATATGGGAAATGTCTATTTGTATTAATCTTTTATTGTATTGTATACATATTTCACTTGAAAATGATGCTGTCTTACATTTAGATTGAAGCAATACATTGCGTCCTAACTCCATTCCACTCTGCACAGTATCATCAAGATTTATATTATAATAACATTATCAATTCAATGTCAGGACATATATATATGTGCCACTTTTTATAATTTTATTAATTGATTTTCTACAGATGCTACATGCTCTGGAGAATGAATAAAAAGGTTGCAACTTGCAACGCTCTGAAAATAGGTTTAACTGATTTATTGCATTGTAACTATTGTTTAACGGCAATGTTTTTAAAGTAAGTTTGTTCAACTCACGTTTTGGTATCAAAGGCACACATATCTTTCCTAGTCCAAGTTCTCTCTAAAATAGTTAAATCTGTGTGGTGTCCATCTGCTGTTTGAATTTCTTTCTTTAGTGTCTGTCTGTTCAGAAAGGATGCAAAACGGAGATTCACCACAGCACACAGAATAACGTGTTAGAATTTTTGTTTTAGCTTCTGCGTTTCTCATAGAGAGCACAGCCCTTTCCTTAAGCTCTCCACTGTGGGTCATTTGACCACTTTTCTTTTCTTCGTAGTCTTCTCTACACCTGTAACTACGGCCTCCTCTTCTGTTGCTCTCTTCTTAGCCTGGTCTTTTATCATCTCCATAGTGTCCCACACCTCATCCACTTCCCCTTCCTCTTCTTTCACTTCCTCCACATCTCCGGTTACTGCTGAACTGCTCAGCTCTAGATCTTTGCTGGACAAAGCACACAGTTGAGTCGTGACTTTAGATACACCTTGTGCTGTAGGGAGCGGTCCTCCAGCCTGTGTACTCTCAGAAAGCAATCCAAACCACTGGAAGCCACCAGAGGGAGAGGGGTGGCACTGCAGCCCCCGCACTCCTCCTGCCAGCCCCTGCAAACACCCACGCACCAGACCTTTCCGCAAATCTAAGATGGCGAGTTCTCCATGTGTGTTGCCCACTACAACACTGTCTTGGTTGGCAGGGAGGGAGAGGGCTGTGAGGGTGTACTCCCCAAAATGAGCCTCCAGAACCGGACGCCTCTGGGGAGAGGCTGGCTCATACACTCACACCTGGTGGTGACCTGTGCAGGTGACGATCTTGTCGGAGTCTGGGATGAAGGCCATGTCTCTAACCCACTCTGGCATTCGCAAGTCCAGCCAGTCATTACGTACATTCTTGGAGGTGAAAATGGGTGTTTCAGGACTCTCCAGATCCCAGACCTTTAGGCCATTCTCCTTCCCTCCTGTGGCCACTTGGTTGCGCTGCGTGGGATTCTGTCGCATCCGACAAATATTCGTCCCAGCATTTATCTCAACTGTGTCTGTGCTGCCCTCCTTCCAGACCCTCAGCAGTCCCGTCTCCACACACGTGATCAGAGCACTGTCTGTGACGGCAAGTCCTGTGAACCTGCCCTGGGTGCTCTCCCCACACTGTCTGGTCTCAGCGAAGATGCACTTCTCTGTGCTAAATGTCTTTCACTGTGCCATTCACAGACCCCACCAGTACCTCAGTCTCATGTTGATCTCCCCAGCCTAGGACACACACTTCCTGGTCCAAGCTCAGGCTGCTCATCTCACAGAAGTTGAAAGCCTGTTTTTTGGATAGGCTCACTCCTTTTAATATCCCTGTTTCCAATCCCACCCATACTGAGCACACTTGACTTTTGTCTGCCATGAAAAAGAATGAAAATATTGTCAAGAAAACAAAAATTCTAACACGTTATTCTGTGTGCTGTGGTGAATCTCCGTTTTGCATCCTTTCTGAACAGACAGACACTAAAGAAATAGAGGTCTGCCAAAAGTCTGTGTTGCGGATGTACAGACTGTTTTCCTGTTGAGTCTGTACTGCAATAGCTGTAGTTTTCCTATTAAAACTAAACTCACTCTGGAGTTGTTTGCATGCCCTTCTATACCAACTTCCTTGAAATGTAGCTAACATAAATAATATATATATTTATTATTATTATTACTATTTTTGGCAACAAAAAAGTGTATTGAATGTACAATATCCCCAGGGCTATTACAATATTTCATAGAACTCTGAACATGATTGGTTCTTGTAAGTGTGTGTGTGTGACAGTGAGAGTGCAACGCCCCTAATAAAACGACCGATGACGTCTGATTAAAAAATAAAAACACAGCACAGTTGTTAAACCCAGAGGCAACATCGCGAGACTTCCGGGAACGCTTGCGAAACAGGCAATCGATCAGGCAGGTGTTTGTGGTTTAAAAAGTCAATGAGAGAAGTGAAATCTAAAGGCACAATGTAGATTCGAGGCGATGTCTTAAGTAGTTGAACATGTTATTACTCCAACCTTGTGAAAGTGACAAACTGACACGTTTTCATTTTCGTCATAAAACAACTTTAAGGAGTGCATTTGATTTTGACGGCCTGCACATGCGCACAGGCGCGAGACGACCGTTAGACTATATGGCGTTTTCTACGCATGAGTTTAGCTAGCAAAGTCGCCATGACATCGCCTACGAGTGTGATCGGGGATTTCTATTGGAGAAGCAGTTTTAGCCTTTCTTCATACTGTACTGGTTTTGACCGCAGTGTGTTGTGACTGGACCGAGAATATGACACCTGTTGGCCAGGCAGACACAGACAGTTGGCAGCAAGTAGGCCTTAATAGCAGTAGGCCTAAATCGTCTGTACCTATTAAAAGTAAGGACAGACGCTAACGTTAGCTCGCTATCTTAAATGGCGCTAGCTAGATAGCTAATTTAACTATAACGTCTCAACATAGAGGGTTGACTAGCTAAGTTAGCTAACTGCCAGTAGCAAGCGATCCATGGTCAGGTCACTCTAGCTAGGCTAATAGTTAGCTAGCCACGTTAGTTAGCTAACACTAGCCAGCTCGAACTGATCGTTAATGTTAGTTATTAAAGGGAGAATCTGGGATTGTTACATCCATTTTTGTATCCATATTTTTAATTAGTGATAGTATTAGATAGCTATTTACTCTTGAAGAATATAACTCATACATTTATCATGAGCTTAACATTAGTTAAACTGCTTTACCACATTCAAACCCAAAATTGTATAAGCATATATATTCTATTGTTTGTAAACAATGTAAATTTAAACAAACTGTATAGCTGCAAAACATGGTTAACATTTGTATCTAATGGATGGTCAGTCCTGGCATCCATAGCTCCATCTTTGAATTTGAGAGTAGTTACATTTCTTCAGTCCCATCTCTCAGCTGTTAATCAAAAATGTGTCCCATTAACTAGTATTATTATAAGCCTATCCTGTTCGTCCCATTAACTAGTATTATTATAAGCCTATCCTGTTCTGTATAATTTTGTCATATATTTTCTCCTTTCATTATAGAAGGTCGAACTTGCAAAATGGCTAGACATGACAAACTGTACACATGGATGCGGTATTTGATGTTGCTGCTTTGTGTGATACTTGTTGTAAGTAGCTAAATGTTGCCTAGCTAGCAAACAAAGCCCAGTTGAACTGTGTCTGTGTTTGAAATGCAAATAATGAACATTCTTCTATAATCGATAATGTAAACTGTTCTTAGCTAGCTATAGAAATATAGTTGCCCTCTCATAAAACCGAGGTTTGTGAATGCATTGCAAAAGTCAAACACACAGAAGAAGACAGCAACTGCTGTTGTTGTCATTGTAATATTACCTAGCCTGAGAAATCCATCTGGCAAAACATAGAAGAAAAAAAAACAGGTCCATAACAACTCAAATGCAATTTATTAACAGATGATAAAAATTTAAAAAATGAAAGAACACAATCATCTTTCTCTCCCCTCCAGATAAGTGGCTTTGTGCTGCTGGGGCTTGGCGCATGGATTAGATATGGAGCAGCTACGTTTGTAGATGTCCTGGGCTCCTACTCGTCTCAGCTCATCTACATCAGCTACATCTGTATTGGTATGGGCTCAGTGCTGTCTTTCACGGGTCTCATCGGCTGCTGTGGGGCTTGGAAAGAGAACCGCTTCTTTATCATGCTGGTGAGAGACAACAGTTGTGCAGTCAATTTCAAGGCACCAGACAATAATTGTCTTACTGTGTTATACTACTGCAGAGTTGTAAATGTCCCACTCTTTTCCCCCTGCAAGCTTCAATAAGAGGCAACATTTTCACTATCTCTGCATTTTTTGTACCCTGAACAGTTTTTCTTCATCGTGACAATGCTATTTGTTGCTGAAATCATTGGGACTATTTTTGTCTTGACGTACCGGAATCTGGTAAGAATAAATGAACATGCTGGCATCTGTATCATCAAGTAAGCAAATCTATATCATAATTTAGAGCCCTGTAAATTAATTAATTATTTGTATGATATAGCCTAGCCAGGCTATGCCTTTCAATAAGCTGTGATGTCTATATGTGACAGGTTAGCTTAGTGGTACGTGATGCAAGCAAGAATTCCCTTATGACTGCCTATATGGGCCCAGCGGCAACAGACCCAATCTCAACAGCATGGAACACAGTCATGGTCAAGGTGAGAGGCTCTAATGGGGAAAGGTCCAAATAGGCTTGGCTTTACTATTTGGTTCCTTTGACCACCAGAGCTTCCCAGACAGTAGTTATTACAGCTAATGTCTTTGATGTCTTTATTGGTTTTTCATCTCTTAGTTCAAATGCTGTGGTTTTGAGAACTCGACTGTAGATTTCAAGGGCTCTGTGTTCAGTACTACCACGGGTTTGAACTACCCTAAGACTTGCTGTGTGAACAAGACCCTTGCAGACTGTGACGGTATCACCATCACTCCAAGTCTGATCCAACCACAGGTAACCTAATCCAGTGCCTCACTGCACTATGTTGTATCAGTCTGTGATCTAATGCTGTAAAGCCTTAAGCCAAATGCCCCCTGTGTGTTTCCCCCAGAGCTGCTTTGGTAAGGTCATCACAGTGATCAGAGAGCAGAGTGTCATCCTGGGATCAGCAGCTGGCTGCATATGTATGATGGAGGTATGGTATGGGAGAATCTCAATCGGTTTTGCTTGACTCCTCGCGTCATCTCCTCTGTCCTCTCCTCACCTGATGAAAAGATGGTGCCGAAGAACATGGCTGACGTTTTACATTCTCCCAACCAATTGTGCTATTTTGTTAGTTGTTTTGTGTAACCTATTTTTTTACTTATTGTGTACATAATGTTGCTGCTACCGTCTCTTATGACCGAAAATAACTTCTGGACATCAGAACAGCGATTACTCATCGCGGACTGGAAGAAACTTTTTCCTTTAACGAGTCCAACAAGGAAAAGGTGCCGCAGATCGGGCAGCCTTCTGAGAATCCGTAGGCGAGCGAGTAAACTCCCACTGCCATCCGTTCTTCTTGCTTACGTGCAATCATTGGAAAATAAAATTGATGACCTACGATTAAGATTATCCCACCAACGGGACATTAAAAACTGTAACATCTTATATTTCACCAAGACGTGGCTGAACGACGTTACAGACAATATAGAGCTAGCGGGATGTTTCATGCACCGGCAGAACAGAGACGCTACCTCTGGTAAGAGAAGGGGTTGGGGGTGTGTGTCTTTGTCAATAACAGCTGGTGCGCAATGTCTAATATTAAAGAAGTCTTGAGGTATTGCTCGCCTGAGGTAGAGCACCTTACCTTATGATAAGCTGTAGACCACACTATCTACCAAGAAAGTTCTCATCTATATTATTCGTAGCCGTCTATTTACCACCACAGAACGAAGCTGGCACTAAGACCACGCTCAACCAACTCTATAAGGCCATAAGCAAAGAAGAAAATGCTCACCCAGAAGCGGCGCTCCTAGTGGCCGGGGACTTTAATGCAGGCAAACTTAAATCAGTTTTACCAAATTTTTACCAGCATGTCACATGTGCAACCAGAAAAAAAAAATCCAAGACCACCTTTATTCCACACACAGAGATGCATACAAAGCTCTCCCTCACCCTCCATTTGACAAATATGACCATAATTCTATCCTCCTGATTCCTGCTTACAAGCAAAAACTAAAGTAGGAAGTACCAGTGACTCGCTCAATACGGAAGTGGTAAGATGGCACGGATGCTACACTACAGGACTGTTTTGCTAGCACAGACTGGAATATGTTCCGGGATTCATCCAATGGCATTGAGGAGTACACCACTGTCGTGACGTTGTATTGATTAATGTGACGACTGCTGCTCGTCAAATGATTAAAAGTTTATAATTACGTGATTAAATGAATCGGGCAATTATTAACTCATTAACCTGGCGCACCATGTTAAAGTTTGGATATATTTCCCAAATTAACTCAAAGAATATCAGAATATTGATTTTACAACAGTCGCTAATCAATCAATTTCCTCTACAGTCTCATTCTGAACGTCGCATAATCCGGGAATCTGCACAAACCCGAGTCTCACCAAATAAGTCCGTACCACACCAATTGAGTTGATTATTTATTTGCTAACAAGCTAAAATTATAATATAAGATACACATACACAAACACAGTCTAGGCTATTGATTAGAACTTAGTACGATAAAACAGGTCCCTAGCGGGCCAACACATTATGACGCGGGTTACACAAAATGGGGATTTCAAAAGAGAGAGAGAGTGCACGAGAGAAAAACACACTTGGGTGCATTTGTCAGCTATGCTTATTTTAACCCTAACCTTGCCTCGAACTGCCGCTCTTATGGGTCAGAATATAATGATGTAATTACGTGTTGAAGGTCTCAGATGGGTGTCTCTGCGTGGACCGGATTCCGACTTCTCTGATGACGGTCCATCTTCGGTTACCGGGTGTAACTCTCTGTTTCTCCTCACGATGTCAGTGTCATTTCTCTTGGTGGTCTGTTTCCTCACCCTTGCTCTGAAAAGTGGTTTTCGGAGGAGGGCTAATCAGCCATGTGGATGGTTCCAGCATGTGAAGGAAAACAGTGTAGACACAGAATTCCTTGGAGAGTGGTGACCGGGTGGTCCTGCTTGAATTTACCCCGTTTAGATACAGCTACTCGTCCGTAACATAGGTTGTTAAAAGGTTCCTTTGTCTTCTTCAACCTTGTGTTGCGTTTTGGGTTTGCTGACCACTCAGACCTTGGCTGCAGCTAGTCTAATATGTTAATTCTTAACTCATGTTTTATACCCTGGGGTCAGAAATGGGCGTTTCCGCATTTAGGGCAATTCTCTGGGCATACCAAGTTACGAGGCAAGGTCTGGATTTTACTCAGATCCAATTTAGACAACTAACTTCACATTTCATCTTTACAAAAACATTCTCTTTGATCAGGACATTTTCCACACAACATACAATATGCAAACAGTAGGCACACATAAGGAAAACTCTTAAAGTTACAATGTTTTCGTTATACCGTCGTCCTTTAACTTTTAATAACATAAAAAAACAACATTATTTTCATATTCCATCTATCGTCATTACCACCATTGTGGCTGACGAAACCTATTGTCCCAAAGTCCATTTATTACATGTTCTGAGGCCGGTTCTCCATAGTGACAGGACAAAGGAATTTTGTCTACTGCCTTAAGATTTACAATGGGCGTGAGGTGTCATAAAATCCCCCCATCTCCATACCTCTCGATCTCTTCCCTTCTGGTGGGTGTGAGAGATCTCTCTGTAGGATTGTGGTCCACGGTAACCTGACCCGAGCAGGCCAGTCATGACACCACCTCAGTCAATGGCTTCATCAATAAGTGCATCGACGACGTTGTCCCCACAGTGACTGTACGTACATATCCCAACCAGAAGCCATGGATTACAGGCAACATCTGCATTGAGCTAAAGGCTAGAGCTGCTGCTTTCAAGGAGCAGGAGACTAATCCGGACACTTATAAGAAATCACGCTATGCCCTCAGACGAACCATCAAACAAGCAAAGCGTCAATATAGGATTAAGATTGAATCCTACTACACCGGCTCTGACGCTCGTCAGTTGTGGCAGGGCTTGAAAACTATTACGGACTACAAAGGGAAACCCAGACGCGAGTTGCCCTGTGACGCGAGCCTAGCAGATGAGCTAAATGCCTTTTATGTTCGCTTCGAGGCAAGCAACACTGAAGCATGTACGAGAGCACCAGCTGTTCTGGATGACTGTGTGATAACGCTCTCGGTAGCCGATGTGAACAAAACCTTTGAACAGGTCAACATTCACATAGCCACTGGGCCAGACGGATTACCAGGGCGTGTACTCAAAGCATGCGCGGACCAACTGTCAAGTGTCTTCACTGACATTTTCAACCTCTCCCTGACCGAGTCTGTAATACCTACATGTTTTGAGCAGACCACCATAGTCCATGTGCCCAAGGAAGCAAAGGTAACCTGCCTAAATGATTACGGCCCCGTGGCACTCACGCCGGTAGCCATGAAATGCTTTGAAAGGCTGGCTGGTCACAGCATCCTCCCGGACACCCTAGACCCACTCCAATTCACATACCGCCCTAACAGATCCACAGATGACCCTAACGCTAAACCTTTTCCCCCTCAGGAGACTGAAAAGATTTGGCATGGGTCCCCAGATCCTCAAAAGGTTCTACAACTGCACCATCGAGAGCATCCTGACCGGTTACATCACCGCCTGGTATGGCAACTGCTCGGCATCTGACCGTAAGGCGCTACAGAGGGTAGTGCGAACGGCCCAGTACATCACTGGGCCCAAGCTTCCTGCCATCCAGGACCTATATAATAGGCGGTGTCAGAGGAAAGCCCATAAAATTGTCAGAGACTCCAGTCACCCAGTCACTCTGCTACCGCTCGGCAAGCAGTACTGGAGCGCCAAGTCTAGGACCAAAAGGCTCCTCAACAGCTTCTACCCCCAAGCCATAAGACTGCTGAACAATTAATAAAGCCACCGCACAATTTACATTGACCCCCCCGTCCCTTTTGTACACTGCTGCTACTCGCTGTTTATTATCTATGCATAGTCACTTCACCCCTACCTACATGTACAATTTACCTCAACTAACCTGTACCCCCGCACAATGACTAGGTACCGGTGCCCCCTGTATATAGCCTCGTTATTCTTATTGTGTTACTTTCTATTATAACTTTTTATTTTAGTCTACTTGGTAAATATTTTCTTAACTCTTCTTGAACTGCACTGTTGGTTAAGGGCTTGTAAGTAAGCATTTCACAGTAAATTTCTACACTTGTTGTTTTCGGCGCATGTGACAAATAAAGATTGATTTGATTTTGATTTGACCTCTTTTTAAAAAATGTCAAAAGTAATCGAGGAGAGGAAACGTGTTAAAAAAAAAGAAAAAAAAAAGTGCTTGTATGAAGTGACTCTTTCTCCACTAGCTCGTCATCAGGCAGATGACGTTTACAGAGAAGGAATCGCAAAATACATGTGTAAAGTGGTAAAAATACAAAAAGATTAGTAATGTAGAATTTTTAAATCTGTGCATGCTTTTCCCCTCTGAGTAAACAGCTGATTCAAAGGGGGAGTGGCAGATTTCAAAACACTTCGCAGAGGATGCACTTCAGTATTCTTTGCCAAACAAAGTAATTGAGGAAGGGCGCAAACTCCTCTGTTCACTTACTAACGAATTTCAACTGTCCTTAACCACTTATCGGTTTCCGGGTCACGGAGGAAAGGAGGAAGAGGAGTTGAGGAGTGGACTTTTGCCCAATTGAGAATCTCCCTATGAGTTACACTGCTCTCTCAAGTTCTTCTGGAGAACTTTAACCTCTCTCAGACCCAAGGACTATTGCTGAAAAGAACTGCACTTTTTAAAGCATAGTAATGCTTTTTCTACAGTAGCTCACCATTAGGACCTAAAGAGTATTCTTAGTTTGATAGCTATCTATTCTATAGCAATTGGTTGCTGAATAGAGAATGTTGCTTGGCTTCAAGTCATTGTTTTCCTGTCCTCTCCTCTTTGCAGTTATCCTCCATGATCCTTGCCATGGTTTTGTTTGTGAAGTTGGGGCTCATGAGGCATCCATGGTGAAGCCAAAGGGTCCATCCACACCTGGAGGACACCAACAACCCACACAGGCAACAATAAAGTTCTGCTAAATTATAAAAGTTTGTGTGTTTTCCTTAGTTGAAATTGTATCTGTTATTTTGGTTATATTAAAAGTTGAATATATTATTTTTAAAGCTATGTACTTTGTTTTCACTGGGAATGGGAAACCTAGTCAGTTGCACAACTGAATTCATTCAACCGAAATGTGTCTTCCTCGTTTAACTCAACACCTCTGAATCAGAGAGGTGCAGGGGGCTGCCTTAATTGATGTCATCGGCACCCAGGGAGCAGAGTGTTGGGGGTTAACTGCCTTGCTCAAGGGCAAAAATGAAGATTTTTACACTTTGCCAGCTCAGGGATTCAAACCAGTTTCCTTTCAGTTACTGGCCCAATGCTCTTAACTGCTAGGCTACCTGCCGCCCCGATGTTATGTTCAATTCCAACAGAATGTGTAATCTGCAATCGTCTCAGTTTAATTTTAGTGCTCACAAATATGACAACAGCACCCTCGTGAAATGATTAGTTAGTGAAGTGTAGAGAGAAGACATTTTTAAGGTGACTTGATATGCAATAGCTGCTTCTATTTAAACAAAATAGCTGATTGATGTAGATCTATTTTTTGCTTTGATTATGTTTTATTTATTTTTACATCTATACATCTATTGCCACTATTGTTCATAAGGTGTAGAATATGTCTTATTCAAAAAGTGACACTTGAAGGCCACATCTAAAATCCCTGTGTTTACAGGACTCTGTCCACATCACAAGGGATTTTGTGTATGACTTTGGCTTCCTCATGCTTGATCAATCTTTATGGAAGGAGATCAACAACATGTACCAAACAGGCAAACATCAGAGTTAGACATTACAGTTATAGTGTTCACCATAAAGTTGAATAATACTGTAACCTTGCTGGTTGAGCTTTAGATTAATTCCTAACTGAATTAAAAGGGTGATCAGTCCACATATTGTACAAGAATTTTTCAGTGATCAAATGGAAAGAAATGGGGGTGTTTACTGCAGCTGGTTATAAGGTACCACAGTGTTGAGTCATAATACCATAAAACGGGGAAATGTTTACAATTGTTTTTCCACATTTCATTTTCCCCATAGTGGATTTTAGAAACACTTCAAATAAGGGTTGTGTTTCGTGAAGGTTTACCCTGGCGTGACGTTTTGATAAATGTGTAAATCTCTCTAGGACAAGGTCACTTTTATCAATAACCTCGCATGTATTTACCTCGCAAAAATGAAACGCTAATAAGCTGCTAATGTGGCTGTCATAAAGAACTACAAATGCCATGATGATCTGGACGAGGAGGTAAGAATCTCTGGATTAACTATCTAATGTTAGTTAAATGTAGTAATTCATAAATTGGCTATATTTCTTTTAATAGACAATTCTGTGAACTGTTGTGCAAGATTTAAATTGACACAATAACTGTTAGTAAAGGTGTCAGCTACAGATGAAGTGCAGGAGCGTGCGTAGATTTGTAGTTTTGCAAAATATCTACTTTGATGCTAATTAGCATTTTCGGATCTGAGTGTAAATAGAGCCGAATATATTGATAAAATTCACCTTGTGGTTTTATGGTATTATGACACCTCCACTGTGGGGCTCTATATAACTTCAGTGAGAATGGAATTCATTTGAACTGGTGTTTACTTTCAGGGTTTTCCATCTCCAGTGAGTTATACTGTTTACAGAACAGTGTTAATATGTAAAGGGTCACATAAGAGAGGCTTGGCATGTGACATTTTCCTTTATTTTCTGAGTCAAACAACACAAATAATATATTCCCGAATTAATTACTTAATATAAAATGTAGGCTGTTAGAAAACTGCAGTTTCTTATCCTATTATTTTCCCAAGATATGCATAAAATGGGCCATGGCCATATTATAGACCAATGACTACTAAACGAAGAAATAGCCATGTTGACGTTGAGCCATTATGCATGTTCTTTAATTAAAAGTTATGGCAGGTTTGCAAAGTGTTCGTGGCATTGAGCCGGTTTTGTCTGGAAGGGATACAGCTTTTGTCCAAACATTTTCGTAGCAGTTTTAGGAGAACTTACGCAGCAGGTTAGGATAATTGATGTAGCAGGTTAGGATAATTAGGTTAAGGTTACGAAAATGTTTAGGGTTAGCTAAAATGCAACAAACAAAACAATATAGATACTTTTGACGTCAATTTGACAAAAGCAATATCCCTTCTAGACATGACCCATTGAGCCCGCGGATGTTGAAGGAGGAGTCGATTCAGTTCTCTTTTCTTTTCCCACACAGCTTTCGAGCACTTGACGCTTCTCTGCTACTCGTCTTCTCAAGTTACAATCCCAACACGATTCCACAGCTCAATGCAACTTCTGTTCTTAAAGCGGAATCAATCAACCCTCCACCCAGCTTGTTATTAAGACAATTTGCTAGTTAATGTTTTTCTCAAACCCTTCTGAGTAGGCTACTTTTCGACAGGTGTTTTGGGCAGAGTGCCCGGAAGAAAAAATGTCCAATGGGAAAGATGCACCTGTGGCAGCGAAGTAAGTTTCAACGTCGTGACAGCTTGGCCTACTGCACTGAACTTTAAAAAAAAATATATCTTGGTTGTTCGGTTTATATAGTTATTCAACATCAATTTAATTAATGTAAATACGCAACTTTGTTTTATATATTGTCAATACAAGTATTTACTGATCAAGTAACTCAGTTACATTACTTTATTCAGAAGTTATTTTCCTCTTTACATTGGTGTTGTGTTGACATTGAGATGGACAGGGTCAGGATGGTAGTTTAACAATTAATATTTTGTGAGGGTTTATTTGAGAAATGTATTTTGTATTTTGGATTGAGTACATCTGATTCATGACTAATCAAATAATTCAACAAAAGACCAGTCAATGCATGAATAGCTGAAGATATTTATTTTAGAATGACTCTCTCCTTTCTAACTTATTCCTGTGAAGTGTAGTTTTACTTTAGTGCTTGTTTATTTCATGTTTCCACGAATATCACATGTTTTATGTTGAACATATGTTTTATGTTGACGAGCTCTTTGTGGAGGGGGAAATCCACTGTAGTGTTATCTTGAAGTCGTACAAGAAGGCAGGTTTTCTTAGATCATCTTGCAGCTGATTTCTAAGAGTTCTGACTCTAAATAAATGCGTACATTTGAGAATTTCACAGGACTAGCTTGGCCGAAAGGATTTTCTTCATTTTACTGTGCGTCAGAGAGCTTCAGATCCATCCGTGCCAGGTTTTAATGTTATGTGCACAAGTACAAGGAAATGCCTTTCTTGCATGCTCTGAACCCAACAATGCAGTAATGAAGGTAAGCGACACTATGAGCGGTGTGTGCAGACTGCTGTGAACAGGTTGGTGCTTGTGCATGTGTATTGACACGGTTGCAGGCAACTTACCTTACCTATGGGCCTTAGAGCCCTTCCATTACCTATTTTCTTTCTCTCAGGAAGAGAGCCTATACTAAAGCTGATACTTACTGTCATGTAACCATTGTAGTGTGTGTGTGCGCGCAGCTCCTCACAGATGACCCTGCAGGTGTGCCTTGAGGAGTGTATGGAGGCCCTGGACCTCTTCCTCAACAACCACTTCAGTGAGAGCCTGGACAAACTGCGGCCACGGTAACAGTGCCTCTCTCTGGACTAAAGTGGGCTTCAAACTCTCCATTGGCCAATTAGTGTGTAGAGGGTGTATTGAAGTATATTTGTGCAGCCATTTGTCGTTGAGTGGTGTGTAACTTAGTGCAGCATCAGCGCTGTTGAGGTGTGATGTACAGTGGTATTGTGGTGTAGTACAGTGAAGTGTCACACTTCCTGCTACCCATGGCATCAGGCCTCGTCACTTCTCCAGGATATGGAGTGTTTACTGAAGCTGACGCCCAGGGCTCAACGGGCAGAACGGAGGCCCTGGAAAATAAACACCATACTGCTGGAGTGAAATAGGAAAATAATTAAGTGTCTGTTGTTGGCTACTCTGTCTTTCCTCATTACCAATATGTAAAGCCAGTCAATATTGGAATAATTAGGTGTTTATTATTGGCTACTCTGTCTTTCCTCATTACCAATAGGGTAAAGCCAGTTTCTATATTGGAAGAAAGACACATTTTTTTCAAAAGGAAATTAAAATGTTCGCTGGATAATAAATACTTGCTGTTTTCTGATTGTTGTCAGTGAGGTATGTATGATGATGATGATGATGTTGTGTTGAAGGGCGAAGGAGAGCATGTACCATGCTCTGATCTACGCCACTGTGCTGGAGATGCAGGCTATGATGACCTTCCAGCAGGATGACATCATCAATGCAGGCAACACCATGAAGAGTGCCCAGGAGGTCTGCCAGAGGTGAGGATGCTACTATACATGGACACTCATCTGTTTCATGTCCTCTTTAACACATTAGTTCATATTATAGACAAGCAACATCCAGAAAAGGGAAATAGAGGGAAATCCTGGAATATTCTGACAGTTGGTCTGGCATCTAACAGTGAGGCCTAATATACCACTAGAGCTATTAGTCTCCTGTCCATCAGCCATAACCTGCAGGCAAATGAGAGCATTTACATGGCAACCAGGTCTCTTTGCACCCCGGCTATAATTTGCCTGTGTTTGCATGGCCAGAGCAGCTCTATTGATGGCCTACAGCAGTGGTATTCAACTTTTACCCTACGAGGTCAGAAGCCTGCTGGTCTTCTGTTTTACCTGATAATTGCCAGGTATAAATCAGTCCCTGATTTTAGATGGGAACAATGAAAACAAGCACTGGAATTGGCTTCGAAGTCCAGAGGTGATTTTGAGGGGCCTACAGCACAGGTGTCAAACTCATTCCACGAAGAGTAGAGTGGCTGCTGGTTTTTGCTCCTCCCTTGTACTTGATTGATGAATTAAGGTCACTAATTAGTAAGGAACTCCCCACACCTGGTTGTCTAGGGCTTAATTGAAAGCAAAAACCTACGGACACTAGGCCCTTCGTGGAATGAATGACACCCCTGGCCTACAGCAAGCAAGGAACACTTGAGATTGCTGGAGGTGGCCGAAAGGCTGTCATGTGTTATTATAATGTTCCACATTAATGCCCATGTGATTAACATGAGAAACATGCATTGCTCAATGAGATGTAATCTTTTTTTAGTCTTACACTCATAGTTGGTCTCATTTCTTCTTAGGTTTCGACGAAAGTCCCCTAGTAATATCAGTAAATCACCTGGAGAGCGTCTAACTGAAGGTAAGAGCGCTTTTTATAATTGGGCATCTCAGCCTATTATTATGGCAGATTTCAAATAGCCACTGATCGGGTGTGTGTGGGTTTGCAGAGCAGCTCCAAGCTCTCCATGCTGATGCGTGTTATGCTGAATGCTTGCTCCAAAGGGCTGCTCTCACCTTCCTACAGGTAAGACGGGTCCTCCTGTCCTCAACTCTAAATCTTACTGATCCTGGTTAATGACACCGCTGATGTTTCGTTTAGCATTAATGCACAGGTAACTGCCAAAATAAAGGAAACACTTGAGTAAATGAGGGATACAAAGTATATTGAAAGCGGGTGATTCCACACAGGTGTGGTTTTCTGAGTCAATTAAGCAATTAACATCCCATCATGCTTAGGATAATGTATAAAAAGGCCTAGTTGCCCATTAGAAGAAGAGATCAGTTACTTTGAAAGAGGGGTCTCAAGGGAGCATAAGGGCTTTAAAGTGGGTGCATGTGTATGTCTGTCTCTCGGCCATCAGATCTCAACCCAATGTAACACTTTTTGGAGATTCTGGAGCGGCGCTTGAGACAGCGTTTTCCACCACCATCAACAAAACACAAAATTATGTGATTTCTCGTGGAAGAATGGTGTTTCATCCCTCCAATAGAGTTCCAGACACTTGTAGAATCTATGCCAACGCTCATTAAAGCTGTTCTGGTGGCCCTATTAAGACACTTTATGCTGGTGTTTCCTTTATTTTGACCATTACCTGTATGTATGATAACTGTATCCAACTGATTAGACATCGGTCGATGGAACACATTGTAGTTTGCCTTCCTGCTTCTTGGTGTTTTGAGTCTGTGTGCATAGTTTTTAAAGAGCGATCGAACAGGTTTCCCTTGTCCTCTCATTCATTTGTGAATACAGTACATTACTGTCTCACCAGTTGACACCTTTTGTTAAAATGTTTTATTTTCCCTCTTAAGGATGAGAACATGGTGAGTTTTATCAAAGGAGGAATCAAAGTACGCAACAGTTACCTGATTTACAAGTAAGTTTGCAGGAGAAAGGGAAGAAATGGTTCTCACATTAAACAGGCTCACAGTGTGATTGTCAATCAACAGGTGGAGTCAATAGTTCTGTTTACCAAATGATGCACTGCTATTACAATAAGACTCTGCTCAGTTGTTAAAACAATAATGGCAATTTTCTCTGGTAAGTGTGTCGTTAGTCATTTAGATGTGTTTTTATTGTGTAATCAGGCATTATTTCAGCCTATAATATCATTATGTATAATCATGTTAGACTATGAATGACATAATTGCCTTTTTATGACACAGGGAGCTGCACACCTTCATACAGTCAAACAGCTCTCTCCAAGGACCCAACCACATTCACTTAGAGGGAGGGGTGTCTTTTGGGATCGGCGCATTCAACTTGGTTTGTCCCACAAGCATCCCCATATTCCATTAATGGTCCATTTGTTAGATCATTGCGTGTTTTAGCACACATGTCAGTCAGACATTATGCCGTATCACAGGATTCTGTACTGTCTTCCACAGACTCTTTCCATGTTTCCACCTCGGTTACTCAAAGTTTTAGAGTTTGCTGGCTTCTCTGGAGACAAGGTATAGTTGCTCATTCTAACTTGTCTAGAAAGTGATTGGTTTACAGCAGGGCTGCCCAGAGCTAGCCTGCTGTAGTTAATTAACATGATTCCCCTTAACAAGCAGGTCATTATTATAGTCCGGTTTGCCTCAGTCTCCCCCCTCTCACTATATATTGTATGTTTTTGTGTGCAGGAGTATGGTCTGTCCCAGCTGAATGATGGTGCCACTACAAACAACCTGCGCTCAATGCTGTGTGCCTTGCTGTTGCTCTGTTACTACACCTTCCTCACCTTCATACTCGGTACTCTACTCTTCACAACCAGGAAGTGAATGGAGATCACAAATTACTTGGCTGTTCGGAAATGACAGAGCGAGAGATAAAGAGAGGGTAGACTGTGTTTGAGTTTCTGGTTTTGTCCATACACAGCATCTTATTGAGTTCTTTATCACTCTGCAGGGACCGGTGAGGGGGACGTGGCTGATGCTGAGAAGCTGCTGAAGCCTTTCCGGCTCCGCTACCCACAGGTGAGTGACACTCCTCCTCCCCAGGCTCTCACCCAGCCCAAAGCAAACTCAACTCTGTATGGAACACAATGTGTACCGATACCAGCAGACTTCTGGGCAAACACAATCTAAAGTAATAGGTTTACAATGTGGGCGTAATGTGGGTAAGTAATGCACTGACCATGCGATAGGTCATTTAGTCAGAGGAGGTGCTTATGCTTGAGCTACCATTGTTTAAGTATGTCACTTTACAAGTGCTAGCCACCGACAAATTATTATATGGTGTTATCAGAGAATATTTACATTTCTCTCCACTTCCCTTCAGGGGGCCATATTTCTCTTCTTTGCAGGCAGGGCTGAGGCAATCAAGGGGAACATTGATGAGGTGAGCCTCTAACTACATGTCTATGTTATTCTTGTTATCTGTCTGTTTTTCCAGTCATATTTAGCAGTGGTGTTTGTATTGATAGGCCTAGAATGAGATCAGTGTGTGCCTGTGGTTTGCTGGTGGGGGTTACTGTAATGATATGTCACCAGGCGGTGGTGCTGTTTGAGGATGGCTGCAAAGCTCAGCAGCAGTGGAAGCAGTTCCACCACATGTGCTACTGGGAGCTGATGTGGTGCTTCACCTACAAGTGCGTGTGGAGGATGGCCTACTTCTACGCTGACCTACTGAGCAATGAGAGCCGCTGGTCCAAGGCAAGAGAGTGTGTTGAGTATGGCCTAGGACCCAATTTAAGATGACACAAAACCACTTGAGCAGACACTCTTAATTGAACCCAGTCAATGGTTTTGACCTGCCCACTAACTGTATGGCTTTTAAAGCCAATGCAGTATTTTTATCCCCACAACAGACTTGACATTATTAAACTCTACTTACTGTATAGCTGGGTCCTGACTGAATAAGGCTCATATTTCCTTCAGGCCATGTATGTGTACATGAAGGCTGCTTACCTGAGCATGCTTGCTCCGGGGGAGGCTAGGCCTTTTGGGGAAGATGAGGTGGAGCTCTTCAGGTAAACACATGTTCATCACAACAAAACATATAACTTGAAATTCCCCAGTCCCATTTCATTGTGACCACCCCTCTTTCCTGGCCCCTTCTCTTTTTCTGTCTTTGCCCGCTCTCTTAGACAGGTGTCCACCTTCAAGCAAAAGATAGCAGGGAAGTCTCCACCCACAGAGAAGTTTGCCATTCGCAAGGCTAGACGTTACAAAGCTAGCTGCCCAGTGAGGCTCCCAGTACCTGTGCTGGTGAGACCCCACAAACACACATGCGCACAGCTGCATAAAGACATGCACAAATCTGTTGCTAAGATGGTGAGGGTCACTTATATTTGTGTGGTTCTGACAGTATTCTCTCTTGCTACACTGTGCTGTAGGAGATGATGTACATGTGGAACGGCTTTTCCATGATCAGCAAGCGGCCAGAGCTGACCGAGGGCATGCTGCAGACACTGGTGGAGGCAGAGCGCACCCTGCTGGAATCTCCCGGTACTGCAACATGTCGGGGCTAACCAGTTTCAGGCAGTCAGACTGAACTGGGCCAAACCAGCCTGCTTGCCTCAGCGGGTCATGAAGCAATAACCACTCTTATAATATCACCAAAAGTGACTGGATAAAGACTGATTCTACACACATTCTGCTTGAGCCTGTGTTGAATAATTTTGAATGCATGGTTTTATAATCTGTGTTTTGTTTTGGAAGCGAATGAGTATTCAGTGGATGACCGCTGTGTGATCCACCTACTGAAGGGGCTGTGTCTGAAGAACCAGGGACACATTCAGGCTGCAGAGGAATGCTTCAACAAGGTGTACAACAGGTGACGTTGGGAGTCTTTTAGTCCGTGTATCTTTCATTTATACACACCTGGAATCTGTGTGTTATATAACAAAATGGTAAATACATGCCGACGCATACGTATCATGTTTGCTGAGAGGTTATAAAATTAGTTTATTGGTTTATTCGGATCCCCATTAGCCGTTGCTGAAACAGCAGCTTTTCTTCCTTAGGTCTAGTGTCACTTTTTTTAACAAGCTCATCCATGCCAAAGGGAAATATTTTCATGGTATTTAATCAAACAATGTGTTCTTTGTTTTGATTAAACCACACCAATGTTTAGCGATGCAGTGTTATGGAGGGTAGGACCTCAGCAGTGAAATGCTCTGAATAATGTCTAGAGATGTTTTTTTAGAATAGTCAGTGATATTTGAACATGCTCTTTGTAAACGACTAAGAGGTTGTTAATATGGCCGTCTGTTCTCTAACCTCCAGTGAGAAGAAGATCAAGTTTGACCATTACCTGGTGCCCAACGCTCTGCTGGAGCTCAGTGTGGTCTACATAGACACGGGCCGCAAGGAGGAGGCCATCAAACTACTGGTGAAAGCCAAGTGAGTCATCTCTTACTGGTTGTTCCAATACAGCCTGCAAGCTGTAGTAGGATGTAGCAGGCTTAAATTCCAGCTTGACATGAAAACACCTTATTAAACTAATGAAGATTCTGTTGATTGGTTAGTTGAAAAGAATGGCACCGGAGGAGATGGCTGCTGTTTTACGGGCTCCTAACCAATTATTTGTAACTTATTTTGACCTGAAAAGAGCTTCTGGATAGCAGAACAGCGATTACTCATCTCGAACTGGACAAAGATTTTTTTTCTTTAACGAGTATTCCAGGTACCCAACCAGGCCCAAATCCCTGTCATTCACGTGAAGAGAAGATGCAGATACAGGGGACGCCTCTACCATCCGTCCTATTGGCCAACGTGCAATCATTGGAGAATAAACTGGATAAACTCCGTTCAAGACTATCCTACCAAAGGGCCATAAAAAAAAAGAATATCTTGTGTTTCAGTCGTGGCTGAACGACAACATGGATAATATACTGGCTGGTTTTTCCGTGCACCGGCAAGACGGAACAGCTGCCTCCGGTAAGACGAGGGGTGCCAGTCTGTGTCTATTTGTCAATAACCACTAGTACACGAAATCAAATAAAGGAAGTCTCTATAAAATGCTCGCCTGAGGTAGAGTATCATGATAAGCAGTAGACCACACTATTTACCAAGAGTTTATCTGTATTTTTCGTAGCTGTCTATTTACCACCACAAACCGATGCTGGTACTACGATCTCACTCAACGAGCTGTATACCGCCATAAGCAAACAAGAAAATGCTCATCCAGAGGCGGCGCTCCTAGTGGCCGGGGACTTTAATGTAGGGAAACTTAAATCCGCTTTACCTAATATTTCTACCAGCATGTTACATGTGCCACGAGAAAAGAAAAAATTCTAGGCCATCTTTACTGCACACACAGAGATGTGTACAAAGCTCTCCCTTGGCCTCAATTTGGCAAATCTGACCATAAATCTATCCTCCTGATTACAAGCAAAAACTAAAGCAGGAAGTACCAGTGACTCGCTCAATACGGAAGTGGTCAGATGCTGCAGATGCTAAGCTATAGGACTGGAATATGTTCTGGGATTCTTTCAATGGCATGGAGTACATCACATCAGTCATTGGCTTCATCAATAAGGGCATCGATGAAGTCGTCTCCACAGTGACTGTACGTACATACCACAACCAGAAGCCATGGATTGCAGGCAACATCCGCACTGAGCTAAAGGGTAGAGCTGCCGCTTTCAAGGAGCGTGACTCTAACGCGGACGCTTATAATAAATCCCGCTAGCTTTGAAAGGCTGGTCATGGCTCGCATCAACACTATCATCCCAGAAACCCTAGACTGACTCCAATTTGCATGCCGTCCCAACAGATCCACAGATGACACAATCTCTATTGCACTCAACACTGCCCTTTCCCACCTGGACAAAAGGAACGCCTACTTGAGAATGCTGTTCATTGACTACAGCTCAGTGTTCAACACCATAGTGCCCTCAAAGCTCATCACTAAGCTAAGGACCCTGGGACTAAACACTTCCCTCTGCAACTGGATCCTGGACTTCCTGACAGCCCTCCCTCAGGTCGTAAGGGTAGTTAATAACACATCTGCCATGCTGATCCTCAACACGGTGGCCCCTCAGGGGTGTGTGCTCAGTCCCCTCCTATACTCCCTGTTCACCCACGACTGCGTGGCCAAGCATGACTCCAACACCATTAAGTTTCCACACAACGGTGGTAGGCCTGATCACCCACAATGAGACAGCCTATAGGAAGGAGGTCAGAGACCTGGGGGTGTGGTGCCAGGAAAACCTCAACGTGATCAAGACAAAGGAGATGATCGTGGACTACAGGAAAAGGGCCGAGCACACCCCCATTCTCATTGACGGGGCTGTAGTGGAGGAGGTTGTGCATCAAGTGCCTTGGTGTCCACAAACTATCATGGTCCAAACACACCAAGACAGTTGTGACGAGGGCACGACAACGCCTATTCCCTCTCAGGAGACTGAAAAGATTTGGCATGTGTCCTCAGAGTTGCAACACCGCCTGGTATGGCAACTGCCCTGCTTCGACCGCAAGGCACTAGACTAGAGAGTAGTGTGTACGGCCCAATACATCACTGGGGCCAACTTCCTGCCATCCAGGACCTCTATACTAGGCGGTGTCAGAGGAAGGCCCTAAAAATGGCCAAATACTCCAGCCACCCTAGTCATAAACTGTTCCCTCTGCTACTGCACGGCAAGTGGTACCGGAGCGCCAAGTCTAGGTCCAAAAGTGTTCTGCACAGCTTCTACCCCCAAGCCATAAGACTGCTGAACAGCTAATAAAATGGCTACCCAGACTATTTGCATGGACTATTTGATACTCACTTATCTATGCATAGTCACTTTACCCCTACCTACAGTTGAAGTCGGAAGTTTACATACACCTTTGCCAAATACATTTAAACTCAGTTTTTCACAATTCCTGACATGTAATCCTAGTAAAAATTCCCTGTTTTAGGTCAGTTAGGATCACCACTTTTATTTTAAGAATGTGAAATGTCAGAATAATAGTAGAGTGATTTATTTAAGCTTTTATTTCTTCACATTCCCAGTGGGTCAGAAGTTTACATACACTCAATTAGTATTTGGTAGCATTGCCTTAAACAATTTAAACTTGGGTCAAATGTTTCGGGTAGTCTTCCACAAGCTTTCCACAATAAGTTTGGGTGGATTTTGGCTCATTCCTCCTGACAGAGCTGGTGTAACTGAGTCAGGTTTGTAGGCCTCCTTGCTTGCACACGCTTTTTCAGTTCCGCCCACAAATTTTCTATAGGATTGAGGTCAGGGCTTTGTGATGGTCACTCCAATAACTTGACGTTATTGTCCTTAAGCCATTTTGCCACAACTTTGTAAGTGTGCTTGGGGTCATTGTCAACTTGGAAGACTCATTTGCGACCAAGCTTTCACTTCCTGACTGATGTCTTGAGATGTTGCTTTAATATATCTACATCATTTTCCCTGCCTCATGATGCCATCAATTTTGTGAAGTGCACCAGTCCCTCCTGCAGCAAAGCACCCCCACAACATGATGCTGTGTGCTTCACACTTAGGAGGAAAAATGGGGAGGCTTGCAAGTCGAAGACCACCATCCCAACATAACGATGGTCATTATGACCAAACAGTTCTATTTTAGTTTTGTCATACCAGAGGACATTTCTCCAAAAAGTACGATCTTTGTCCCCATGTGCAGTTGCAAACCGTAGTCTGGCTTTTTAATGGCGGTTTTGGAGCAGTGGCTTCTTCCTTGCTGAGTGGCCTTTCAGGTATGTTGATATAGGACTTGTTTTACTGTGGATATAGATACTTTTGTACCGGTTTCCTCCAGCATCTTCACAAGATCCTTTGCTGTTCTGGGATTGATTTGCACTTTTCGCACCAAAGTATGTTCATCTCTAGGAGACAGAACGTGTCTCCTTCCTGAGCGGTATGATGGCTGCGTGGTCCCATGGTGTTTATACTTGCGTACTATTGTTGTACAGATGAACTTGGTACCTTCAGGCGTTTGGAAATTGCTCCCAAGGGTGAACCAGACTTGGAGGTCTACCATTTTTTTCTGAGGTCTTGGCTGATTTCTTTTGATTTTCCCATGATGTCAAGCAAAGAGGCACAGAGTTTGAAGGTAGGTCTTGAAATGCATCCACAGGTACACCTCAAATGGTGTCAATTAGCCTATCAGAAGCGTCTAAATCCATGACATAACTTCTGGAATTTTCCAAGCTGTTTAAAGGCACAGTCAACTTAGTGTATGTAAACTTCTGACCCACTGGAATTGTGATAGTGAAATAATCTGTAAACAATTGTTGGAAAAATTACTTGTCATGCACAAAGTCGATGTCCTAACCGACTTGCCAAAACTATAGTTTGTTAACAAGAGATTTGTGGAGTGGTTGAAACACTTAGGTTGGAGTCATTAAAACTAGTTTATGTAAACTTTCAACTGTACATATTACCTTAACTAACTTGTACCCCCGCACATTGACCCCGCACATAGCCTCGTTATTTTATTGTTGCTCTTATTTTTTACTTTCGTTGATTTAGTAAATATTTTCTTAACCAACAACGAAGTTAACAAATAGAGTTAAGTGCTTGTAAGTAAGCATTTCATGGTAAGGTACAACACCTGTTGTATTCGGCGCATGTGACAAATAAAATTGTACTTGAATTGTTTGTATTGAGGCTAGACTGGAACAAAATTCTGTTCTACAGGACCAGGATTTGTGACTGATGCAAGATGGTTAGCTCCAAAAATAATGGGACAAACTTTCTGTTTTGGCTCTGTAATCCAGCACTTTGGATTTTACATTATACAATGACTATGAGGATTTGAAATGATACAGGTTAAAGTGCTGGAGTACTGAGCCAAAACATGTCACTGTCCCAATGCTTTTGGAGATTTGAGTATACACACACACACACAAATGTTACTGTCTTATTCATGATTCCTATCCACTTTGTTCTGTTCCCTCAGAACTAACTACAAGGAGTACTCCATGGAGTCACGCACCCAGTTCAGGATCCATGCTGCTCTCTCCAAACTCAAGGCTGACACTAGTGACCAAGATGAAATCACACCACTGTAGTATAACAGGTGTCATTGTGCTGAGCAAGCACTGGACTTGCTTCCCCTGCCATGTGTAGATGTTCCAGGAAGACTTGCTCTCTTTTTTTATCCTCAGACACTTTGATCACTGCCTCAATGTTACTTGCTTTGTGGTGAAAGTCTCCTTCCTTCATGGATGGTGGTCTCTCCCTGATTAAAACACTTGAGTTTTGAATGGGAGTTGGTAGAAGTTGCCTCTACCTGCTGGTTCTAGATCAGAGGCATTTTATCCACCTACTGGGTGATGAACACCCATGGTTAGGTTCAGATTTTATCTTTTGTGTTTGAATGTGTGGTACTTACATCACTGTACTGGTTACCCATAACAGTAGATGGGAGGCAGTTGATCAAAACAATTTGAATACAGTATATCCACTTTTTTGTGGGAAAAAACATGTTGAAATGAACTTAACAATGTAAGTAATGTTTGGATATGAGGTATCGTTTTGCTTTTAATTTCTCCAAAAGTGATTGAGTATTACTGTAAGCATTTTGACAAAAGCACCCCTTTGGTGATAACTGAATAAGACAGACATATGACTACATAACGTATGACATTGCTTTGATCCCAGAGTTATTTTAACAAATGTATTAACATTTATGTAGAAGGACCTTAATAATCAATAGGTCATGCTACATTTGTTTTATGTATGTTGTCCCTGCTGCAATGTACAGAGGAAAGTAGTCAGTTGAAATAAGTTTAACCTCTGATAGTGTACGCATTATTTGAAGTAATGAATGTCAATCAAGACCTTGTACAAAGAAAGGTGTGGTTAAACAATTTGAAAAACATGATTAAATATGTCCATTTGCTAGAAGCCCTCATTGTTTTATATTTTACTGGAGCGTATTTCAAAGTAGAGTGTAACCCATCCTTGTCCAGATTGCCCTATAAATAACAAACTGATTAAGAGGTGACTTTACAGATAAAGATGTATGACTGGTACCTACACGGAGTGTACAAAACATTATGAACACCTGCTCTTTGCATGACAGACTAACTGCACGATGAATGGGAGTAGACGGGTTGAAGGATTTTTAAGCCTTGAGACATGGTTTGTGTTTGTGTAGCATTCAGGGTGAATGGACAAGACAAAATATTTGGTGTCTTTGAACAGGGTATGGTACTGGGTGCCAGGCACACTGGTTTGTCAAGAACTGCAACGCTGCTGGATTTTTAACATTTAACAGTTTCCTGTGTGTATCAAGAATGGTCCACCACCCAAAAGACACCCAGCCAAATTGACACAACTGTGGGAAGCATTAACATGGGCCATCATCCCTGTGGAACGCGTTCGACATCTTGTAGAGTCCATGCCCTGATAAATTGAGGCTGTTCTGAGGGCTAAAGGAGGAGGTGTAACTCAGATATTAGGAAGGTGTTATTAATGTTTTGTATACTGTGTATATACTTACCTGCTACTTCCTTGAACTTAATCAGTGGATCATGACATCACACCCAGTGTCAATCATGGGGCAGCAGGTAGCCTAGTGGTTAGAGCGTTGGACCAGTAACTGAAAGGTTGCTGGATTGAATCCCCAAGCTGACAAGGTAAAAATCTGTCGTTCTGCCCCTGAACAAGGCACTGTTCCCCGGTAGGCCGTCATTTTAAATAAGAATTAGTTCTTAACTGACTTGCCTAGTTAAATAAAGGTTACATACACGGTCTGCACAACAGTGTGCACTATGTAAGGCCAGGGTATAAATATTTTACATTCTTATATACTTTGTCCATTTACATGGAAATTCATTTTGTGAAGTCAGCATACAAATACACAAAATCTATAATACATACATGATCTAATTGTAGGGTGTACACCTAAACTATTGGGGCCAGTATCCCAGACACAGATTAAGCCTAGTCCTGGACTAAAAAGCTATTTTCTAATGGAGATTCTCTATTGAACATGCTTAGTCCAGGACTAGGCTTCATCTGTGTCCGGGAAACCGACACCTTAGGGTTGCAATGATATTCAGGTATTTTTAACATATTGAGTCAGACCGAGGGTCTTGAGACCATGACCAGACCAAGCTTGCATTTACTTGGTCTCAAGTAGTCTCAGACCAACCCTCAAGATCAAGACTCAATTTCTGGTGTATACTATATACAGCCTGCCGATTTCATATGGTTCTGGATGGTGGTTTGCTAACCCCATGCCTAGCCTCATCCCTTTAACCATAACCTAACTTTAACCAATTTCAATCCCCGTGTCTTTGGATCTGACTGTTTTATGTTAATCATATCTCATACACTGAACAAAAATATAAATGCATCATGTAAAGTGTTGGTCCCATGTTTCATGAGCCAAAATCAAAGATACACCTTTTCCATATGCACAAAAAGCTTATTTTTGTGCATTTTGTTTTTACATACCTGTTAGTGAGCCTTTCTCCTTTGCCAAGATAATCCATCCATCTGACAGGTGTGGCATATCAAGAAGCTGATTAAACAGCATGATCAATACACAGGTGCACCTTGTGCTGGGGACAATAAAAGGCCACTCTAAAATGTGCCGTTTTGTCACACAATGCAATGCCACTATGTCTCAAGTTTTGAGGGAGTGCAATTGGCATGCTGACTGCAGGAACATCCACCAGAGCTGTTGTCAGATAATTGAATGTTAATTTCTCTACCATAAGCTGCCTCCAACGTCGCTTTAGAGAATTTGGCAGTACGTCCAACCGGTCTCACAATCGTAGACCACATCTGTGAACTGCCCGAAACTGTATCCTCTTTGAGAACTCTAAGGAGTGGCACCATGCAGTTTCACTGCAACAACTTGCAAGGAACCCTGGCCTCTGCTCAGAACCCCACAGAGTATAGCTTTTTGCAGCAGTTAACAAGGCACAACCCCCCCTCCTTGCTCAGGGCATTTTACCTCCAGGGTTAGTGGATGTGGACCAACCATGCAGCATACTTCTACAACTGGTACACACAGAACAATGTGGCCCGCCACCCCTGTATCTAGACGATCCAGAGGACGGCTGGTCAAATGCGACATACAGCTTTCTCTTAATCTGTGTGAGGACAGACTGTTAGTCAAGATTATGAATCTTTGTTTTTCCTGCTGTGTCTCTGGATAAGAAAAGTCTGCCAAACAGCTAAATGTGGTGTGATGTGGATTTTGCCTGTTTTTAATATTGTGTAATTGTTTTCCAATAATAAACATGTTTATATCACATGAAAAATCATTATTCCTATACTAGCTACTAGTCTATAGCTCAGTAAAAAAAGACTCCTGAGTGTCAGTAAAGTATGAGACATTAGACGTAGTGCGTTTTATTTATTACAGCAGCCAAACTCAAAACGCACAGTTGACAACGACAATACATTTACAAAGTTGACTAAATAGTCATATTTACAAAGTCAGTGCCTTATGACGAGGAAGCAGCAGGAGGGACGTGGCTCTGTTCTTCTTTTAGTCTACGTTTCATCAGCTTCCTTTTCTTCTTCTCCTCCTTTTCAATTTCACTGACCATCTCCAGGAACTTGGGGCTTCGGGGGTCCATAGCGTAGCCAAAGCGTTCTCTGGCCTCAGCTAGCAGCCTTTCACGACGGGCCTTCTCATCTTTCAACTTCTGTTTCGCCTCCCGTTTTTCCTTCCTCCAGTCAGCCACCATCTTAGGCATCTTGGCCATATTGGCTGCAACCAGTTTCTCTCTGCAAAAGAAGATAGGAGGGGGTGTTAGCCAAGTATCATGTCATCATAAAAGCTACTATAAAAAGGTATGGTTAGACAGAGTTTTATCCACCTGTCAAGGAAATGCTGTACTTCCACAACACTATCAAAGAACAATATGAATTGGAACCAAAGCCTCTCAGACTGTTGAGCATATTTATTTATGTTATACATACATACATACAAGAGGCCTCTCATTGAGAGATGTCATGCCCATGTAACTAATTGCCTTGAGTCATATAGGCAAATGTCATGCAGTAACTACCATTCTCAATTTCTCTCAATGTTATCTAGTATGGCACATTGCGTAGAAACAAACATGTAACTTGACAGGTCCTAAAAAGATAGCTAGTATTAGCTTGATTAGCATGGATGTTTACCTCGCGAGACGTTTCGCATTGGCTTCCTTCGTTTTTGCCTCGACGTTCTTCAGCATCACCTGGAGCGGAGGGTTCCATTCCCTCTCCTCTGCTATCATCTCCTCGAGCTGGGCATGGCTGGGCCACAGCTTTGCAGGGTCGATTCCCGACGAAGAGCCATACCGGCCGAATAGCTTGCGGTCATACTTCGCTGTCTTCTGCCATTCCGGAGTTTTCTCGCTTTCTCTATCTGGTATGTATGGATCTTTCAAATTTAATTTCAGTGGTTTAGGGTTATAATTTGCTATCTGGTGTAGAAGCCCCCAGTGTGAGCTGGCAGGATTATATGATTTTAAGGGTGAAACCCCTCGAATAGCCCAGCTAAATATTGCTGTCCTCCTGCACAACATGGAGGTCGCCATTTTTTTGTGGCAAATTTTGGAGGACCCTCGTTGCGTCAGATTTGATTGCTCATAGGTGACTACAACATCGCCTGTCCGTTATTCTTGTCATCATCATAAGCAAGAGGATCATAGAGGTATCGAAGGTGCTGTGACAAAAGACAGTCTTGCCAATTCTGATTTGAAACTCTTAGGCTATAGGCCTAGTCAGTGTTATAATTAAAACAAATATTATTGTGTTGCCAAATTATTATCCATAGCATATAATTGAAGTTTAGGTCAAAATTGCCTTCATTTTGAAAAGTAGTACCGTATGCTACAGAATGTGGGCTGTATCCAATCAGTCTTATCAGTGGAAGTCATGCTGGAAAAGGTAACACTATTTTAAGAGCTCATGTGTATATGAAATAGGGCTATGCTCAATAACTGACTTATTTGTTGTGATGATCATATCAACATCTCTCATGAGTCCACCATCATACGCTCTTGCAAGCCACTTTTAGTTTGAAAACTATTTTTTCAATGGGTTTGAGTTTCAAATGTATAAATTAATCTGGGGAAAATGTTCTTTCAAGATCCAAGTGGGGCCTGGAACCAGCAGTGGGCAGGTGGGCAACAGAGCAAAAACCAGAGCCAGGGGAGAAGTATAGACTCTTTCACACCTTTTTGAACATTAGGAATGCTGTATGGGGAATTATGCAGAAAACACACTTTGAAAGAAAGGTTCTTTGTTTCAACTTCTCCCGCTTTCCTCTATTAGCAGCCCCCTCCCACAACTCCTCTTTTATTTTAGATTTATTTTCAAGAAGGGGAGATAGAACAAATGGGGGGGGGATCTTGAGTGCAGCACTTACTGAGACAGATGTCACCGCTTTTGTGTTGCGGGAGCTGCGCAAAACTCTCCATCGTCATTAAAGATGTAGGGTTCCCATGGCAGGAGGAGGAGAGGGGTGAAGGTGGGGGTGGGTATGATAGAGGCTTAATTTGGCTTAGGAGCAATCCGGTGCCAAGCTCTGGGCTTTAGGGATCAAATCAACGTCAGTCACTGGCAAATAGGCTTGTTAGCAGTTAGAAGATATGGGATGGCATGGCAAGCACATTGCCTTGGTCTATTTCTGACTGAGGGATATATAGATAAAGATTGAACAAAATTAAGTAGGACATCATAAAATAAACCAATCTAGTTATCACAAAAAGCTATCAAAATGATCTGAGGATCTGTAAATAGATAACAAAATATGAACTGACTAACATTAACCCAAACACATGTTCTATGCAGGGACCTTCACTTCTAGAGTTACTGTGTGGACAAGATGAGTTGAGTTGAAAAGGAGAGAAAATAACTGAACCACATTAGTGGACAAGCACCTCCTGCCTGCTGTCTGTAAAGACATCGAGGTAAGTGATGGTGTGGATGAGGATAATGTACATGGTATCTACTGGGGATTGTTGGCAGAGGATGGGAAAAGCAGGAGGCCCTGGCACCAAACATGGCTTCCCATGGAGAGTAGAGATGGATGCATGAGGATTGATTCAGTGTTTGCCAACCCCAGTGAGTGCAGCTATAGAGGACATCCATATTGCCTTTTGATTAAATATTAAAATGTCTCCACTCTTTCATAAACACATGTAAAATGAATGTTTAAATTACATGAGTGTCACTGTACCCTTCCTCATTCCTGTGACCCCTTCTACATTGCACTCATTTAATCTCATAATTATGTCTTGTGAGTTCTCACGTGGTGTACAGATGTACATTAAGTTTGGCCACTTCAGCAGGATGCCAGGATAAACGTTTACCTCCACACACACACACACACACACACACACACACACACACACACACACACACACACACACACAATGTCCAGTGGCAGTCAGTGCCGTTTAAGAGGAAGGAGGACACTTTTTTTTCATGAGCATGGACTTATTTCTATTACAGCATATTGGATGACTGTCATTTATATTCCATTCACCCAATTCACCCAATGTAACAGTGATAGGTTTAGGCTACTACATGATACTCAAATTTCCCCTTTAACCATCATGTGGTTGCTACAACCTAGCCTATGAATGAAAGTTTACAACGTAGGTGCGCACAGGTCAACATTTTTTTTTAGGTGACAGACAGTGACACATGGACAGACAGAGACACATTCAATGCCGCCTTGCACACTCTTGCCTGCATCTAGCTGATATAGGATGTAATCATTAGTCCCAACAGTAGAACATCAAAATGGCGCCGACGGATAGGGCTGCTGTGCTTCTAGCTCTTAGGAAACTTTGCAGTATTTTGTTTTTTTATGTGTTATTCCTTACATTTTTAGGCCAGAATTTTTTTTCTGTTATTACATACAGCCGGAAAGAACTTTTGGATATCAGAGCGGCGGTAACTCACCAGCATTACCAGCATTACGACTAGGAATACGACTTTCCCGAATCGGATCCTTAGTTCGTAATCCCCAGGGCAATTGAACTGATTCCAGAGGCTGACCCAAAACACCGCTGGCGGGGGAGAGGTAGTGAACTTATAGTTCGACTTAGGAGGCGCGCACATCACTCACCACTTCCGAGTATATTATTCGCTAATGTTCAGTCTCTGGATAATAATGTTGACGAGCTCATGGCGAGGATTTCCTTCCAGAGAGACATCAGGGATTGTAACATACTCTGTTTCACAGAAACATGGCTCTCTCGGGATATACTATCTGAGTCCGTACAGCCAGTTGGGTTCTCAGTTCATCGGGCAGACAGGAATAAATATCTCTCTAGGAAGAAGATGTATGTTTTATGATTAACTACTCATGGTGTGATTGTGATAACATACAGGAACTCAAGTCCTTTTGTTCATCCGACCTAGAATACCTCACAATCAAATGCCGGCCGTATTACCTTCCAAGAGAATTCTCTTCGATTATAGTCACAGCTGTTTATATTCCCCCTCAAGCCGATACCACGACTGCCCTGGACTTTATACCAATTGGAAACCACATATCCTGAGGCCGCATTTATTGTATCTAGGGATTTTAACAAAGCAAATTTAAGAAAAACGCTCCCGAATTTCTATCAATACATTGACTGTAGTACTCACACTGCTAAAACACTCGACCACTGCTACTCCAACTTCCGGGATGCCTACAAGGCCCTCCCCTGCCCTCCCTTCGGTAAATCTGATCACGACTCCATTTTTCTCCTCCCTTCCTATAGGCAGAAACTCAAACAGGAAGTACCCGTGCTAAGGACTATTCAATGCTGGTCTGACCAATCAGAATCCACGCTTCAAGATTGTTTTGATCACGCAGACTCGGATATGTTCCTGGGTAGCCGCTGAGAATAACATCAATGAATACACTGATACGGTGACTGAGTTGACAGGAAGTGTATAGGAGATGTTGTACCCACTGTGACTATTAAAACCTACCCTAACCAGAAACCGTGGATAGATGGCAGCATTCGCGCAAAACTGAAAGCGCGAACCATCGCATTTAACCATGGCGGGGTGACTGGGAATATGGCTGAATACGGACATATTCAATCTCTCCCTCTCCCAAAGGTAACTGAACTAAATGACAATTCCCCATGGCACTCACTTCTGTCATCATGATGTGCTTTGAGAGACTAGTCAAGTATCATATCACCTCTACATTACCTGACATCCTAGACCCACTTCAATTTATTTACCGCCCCAATCCTCCTGGAGAACAAGAGCACCTCCTCCCAGCTGCCCACTGCACTGAGGCTAGGTAACACGGTCACCACCGATAAATCCGTGATAATCGAAGACTTCAACAAGCATTTCTCAATGGCTGGCCATGCCTTCCTCCTGGCGACTCCAACCTTGGCCAACAGCCCCGCCCCCCCCGCTGCTACTCGCCCAAGCCTCCCCAGCTTCTCCTTTACCCAAATCCAGATAGCAGATGTTCTGAAAGAGCTGGAAAACCTGGACCCATACAAATCAGCTGGGCTTGACAATCTGGACCCCCTATTTCTGAAACTGTCCGCCGCCATTGTCGCACCCCCTATTACCAGCCTGTTCAACCTCTCCTTCGTATCATCTGAGATCCCCAAGGATTGGAAAGCTGCCGCGGTCATCCCCCTCTTCAAAGGGGGAGACACCCTGGACCCAAACTGTTACAGACCTATATCCATCCTGCCCTGCCTATCTAAGGTCTTCGAAAGCCAAGTCAACAAACAGATCACTGACCATCTCGAATCCCACCGTACCTTCTCCGCTGTGCAATCCGGTTTCCGAGCCGGTCACGGGTGCACCTCAGCCACGCTCAAGGTACTAAACGACATCATAACCGCCATCGATAAAAGACATTACTGTGCAGCCGTCTTCATCGACCTGGCCAAGGCTTTCGACTCTGTCAATCACCATATTCTTATCGGCAGACTCAGTAGCCTCGGTTTTTCTAATGACTGCCTTGCCTGGTTCACCAACTACTTTGCAGACAGAGTTCAGTGTGTCAAATCGGAGGGCATGTTGTCCGGTCCTCTGGCAGTCTCTATGGGGGTACCACAGGGTTCAATTCTCGGGCCGACTCTTTTCTCTGTATACATCAATGATGTTGCTCTTGCTGCGGGCGATTCCCTGATCCACCTCTACGCAGACGACACCATTCTATATACTTCCGGCCCTTCCTTGGACACTGTGCTATCTAACCTCCAAACGAGCTTCAATGCCATACAACACTCCTTCCGTGGCCTCCAACTGCTCTTAAACGCTAGTAAAACCAAATGCATGCTTTTCAACCGTTCGCTGCCTGCACCCGCACGCCCGACTAGCATCACCACCCTGGACGGTTCCGACCTAGAATATGTGGACATCTATAAGTACCTAGGTGTCTGGCTAGACTGCAAACTCTCCTTCCAGACTCATATCAAACATCTCCAATCCAAAATCAAATCAAGAATCGGCTTTCTATTCCGCAACAAAGCCTCCTTCACTCACGCCGCCAAACTTACCCTAGTAAAACTGACTATCCTACCGATCCTCGACTTCGGCGATGTCATCTACAAAATAGCTTCCAACACTCTACTCAGCAAACTGGATGCAGTTTATCACAGTGCCATTCGTTTTGTTACTAAAGCACCTTATACGACCCACCACTGCGACCTGTATGCCCTAGTCGGCTGGCCCTCGCTATATGTTCGTCGTCAGACCCACTGGCTCCAGGTCATCTACAAGGCTATGCTAGGTAAAGTGCCGCCTTATCTCAGTTCACTGGTCACGATGGCTACACCCACCCGCAGCACGCGCTCCAGCAGGTGTATCTCACTGATCATCCCTAAAGCTAAAACCTCATTTGGACGCCTTTCCTTCCAGTTCTCTGCTGCCTGCGACTGGAACGAATTGCAAAAATCTCTGAAGTTGGAGACTTTTATCTCCCTCAACAACTTTAAAAATCTGCTATCCGAGCAGCTAACCGATCGCTGCAGCTGTACATAGTCCATCTGTAAACTACCCACCCAATTTACCTACCTCACCCCCCATACTGCTTTTATTTATTTACTTTTCTGCTCTTTTGCACACCAGTATCTCTTCTTGCACATGATCATCTGATGATTTATCACTCCAGTGTTAATCTGCTAAATTGTAATTATTCGATTTATTGCCTACCTCATGCCTTTTGCACACATTGTATATAGATTCTCTTTTTTTCTACCATGTTATTGACTTGTTTATTGTTTACTCCATGTGTAACTCTGTGTTGTCTGTTCACACTGCTATGCTTTATCTTGGCCAGGTCGCAGTTGCAAATGAGAACTTGTTCTCAACTAGCCTACCTGGTTAAATAAAGGTGAAATAAAAAAATAAATAAAAAATAAATAAAAATAAATCCACAGACGATGCAATCGCCATCTCACTGCACACTGCCCTATCCCATCTGGACAAGAGGAATACCTATGTAAGAATGCTGTTCATTGACTATAGCTCAGCATTCAACACCCTCCAAGCTCATCATTAAGCTCGAGGCCCTGGGTCTGAACCCCACCCTGTGCAACTGGGTCCTGGACTTCCTGACGGGCCGCCCCCCAAAGTGGTGAAGGTAGGAAACCACCTCCACTTCGCTGATCTTCAACACTGGGGCCCCACAAGGATGCATGCTCAGCCCCCTCCTGTACTCCCTGTTCACCCATGACTGCGTGGCCACGCACGCCTCCAACTAAATCATCAAGTTTGCAGATGACACAACAGTAGTAGGTCTGATTACCAACAATGACAAGACAGCCTACAGCGAGGAGGTGAGGGCCCTGGGAGTGTGGTGCCAGGAAAATAACCTCTCACCCAACGTCAACAAAACAAAGGAGGTGATCGTGGACTTCAGGAAACAGCAGAGGGAGCACCCCCTTATCTACATCGACGGGACTGCAGTGGAGAAGGTGGAAATCTTCAAATTCCTCAGCGTATACATCACTGACAAACTGAAATGGTCCACTCACACAGACAATGTGGTGAAGAAGGTGCAACAGTGCCTCTTCAACCTCAGGAGGCTGAAGAAATTTGGCTTGGCTCCTAAAACCTTCACAAACTTTTACAGATGCACAATTGAAAGCATCCTGTCGGGCTGTATCACCGCCTCGTACGGCAACTGCACCGCCTGCAACCACAGGGCTCTCCAGGGGGTGGTGCGGTCTGCCCAACGTATCACCGGGGGCAAACTACCTGCCCTCCAGGACACCTACAGCACCCGATGTCACAGGAAGGCCAAAAATATCATCAAGGACAACAACCACCGTTATTTGCAAACGAGAGTTTCTATTGGACAAATTCAAGTATGTTTATCCCCGTTTTGTTCCGTTTGCTTCCATTTAAGAAACGTTTTTCAACAAAATTGGCGGAATGAATACACCCCTGATCATGCATTAACACAGTTCACTTTCATACCAGCCACGTTGTATTCCTTCTCGCATCTATGCGCTCTCTTCCTCTCGCCTTATCCCTTCGCTTGTGGACTTCAATACACAACACATCAGCTGTATGTGACCAGGCAAAAAACCTTCCAAACCATATCATAACCGCTACACACAACCTACATCTTTGTCACCATATTAGCTAAAGTAAAGTCATAGTCAACATAGCTAATATAACTAACGCGTTAGTAAGCCAGCTACAATCATGCAGTAACTTTACAGTGTACAGTCAGTAAGCAGTTTAGCTCTTACACCGGCAGGCCCCGGTGGCATTAAATGAGTAAAACCAAAAGTTTACCTTGACTTGGAAGAGTTCAAGTGTTGTTTTGGATAGTCATAGCCTGCTAGCTAACATAGCATCCCTCTATTTAAGCAGGGTGTTTGAGTAGGCATTTGCTATCTAAGTAAGTGAAACAGAAAGTGAAAAAAATGACAATCTCTCTCTCTACTTCTCCCTTGCTTCTCCTTCATTTTGGAATAAATACATTTGTTCAAAACTGTTCCAATATTGTCTTTCTCTCTCTTTGACTCAGCTACTCACCACATTTTATGCACTGCAGTGCTAACTACCTGTAGTTTATGCTTTCAGTACTAGATTAATTATCTAATACTTTAATTGGGTGGACAACATGTCAGTCAGTTCATGCTGAAGTTGTCATAATAACTGTGTAAGTCTATGGAAGGAGGTGAGAACCATGAGCCGCCTAGGTTTTATATTGATGTCAATGTACCCAGAGGAGGACGGAAGCTAGCTGTCCTCCGGCTACATCATGGTGCTACCCTACAGAGTGCTGTTGAGTCTACTGCAGACCTTCATTGCAAAATAGTGTGTTTTAATCACTTATTTGGTGACGTGATTATGTTTAGTATGTTTTATCAAAAAAGGATACATTTTTAAATGTTTTACAATTTTATTTTTATGAAATTCACTGAGGAGGGTCCTCACATTCCTCCGCTGAGGAGCCTCCCCTGACACACACACACACCATGTTTGGCTTTGATATAACATTTGCACAGTCAGAATTAATATTTGTTGACAAGAAGAAATAACAATCATATGGGCCCAAATATAGTCCTCTCTGTTGGAAATAAACAATGAAAAGTACTTCATCCAGAATTTGGCACCAAGAATCAGATTTGTCAGCATCTCGTCTTTAAAATGAGCTATGAAAACGAATTCCAAATAAAAAGAGCAGTGAATCTAAAAATATACCATTTACCAGCAGTGAAGTCCTACTGTTAATATTGTAAGACAAAAAGCAACAACAACTGATTGGATGAGAAGGCTGTGCTGCAACGTTTTGGGAGGATCTATGACACATTTGTTATATAAATTCAGATCTTGCTTTAGCTTTGAGTTTCCATTTGTCAATTGACCTTGATAAATCACTTGCGTGATCATTGTAAAGTTCAAAGGACAATGGGATATCACATCCAAATGAAAGAGAGGGGTATTTGACTGTGGTTTAGACTGTATTGTAAGTCAATGGTGTAACCAACGTCTTCATGGTAGAGAGTTTACTGACTGCAGAGTATGGAATAATCCATGTGCAGATTCTATCACTGGAGCATAACTTGTGGCTGTGATCACTCTTACAGCTCCCACCCACTAATGTTAAACTTGGACACAGCCCAATTCAGAACTGTTGGCGTAAGCGGTTTTATGGAGGGAGGGGGGCTGGAGAAAATGCAATGGGGGTGAGTGTAGAGCGTTCAGCAGGGAGTGGCGGCGTATTTTACGGTAATGGATGTACCACATGGAGATCCGGTTAGTGATGTGTTTGGAGCGCTACGGGACTCGTGGGCTCAGTGCCCTGCTCCTCTGTGTCTGTGGAAAAAGAGAGAGAGGCTTGTGGCTTTTAAAAAGATTAATCCACCTGGGCTGTGGGAGGGGAGGGGGGGGGTACTAATCCAGAGGGTTCCTTTATTTCTGTTCACTTTGCAGCAAAGAGTTCAGTTTTAATGTCAGCCTCACTGCATTTCCTGTGTGCCGTCACATAATCGTTATTGCATTTTAACCAAATTAACTCACACGAATGGATCCTCTTCACGCATATGTAAACAAATACAGAGATACATACATGGGTACATAAATACAGACAGATGATAGATTTAATTTCAAACAACAAAATATTTGGCATCCTGTTACATTGTAGACCTAACAGCAACAGTAGCAGCAACATATCTCTCAAATGGTAAAGGGGTAGTGGCCTGTGATCAAAATATTTTCCTCCAAAAGACGGCAACCGCATTTAACCAATGAGTGATTTTTTAAAATCATTATCCAATGTGACTGGACGTAGGCCTACCATAAACAACCATAACCTACCCCATACCGCTTGTCTTTGGAAGAGCTCAAAGTCTCCCACAATATTGGGAGTCCTCAACCCACCTCTGGCCCAAGCTCTTAATGAGATGATGAATGGTAGCATAAGGAGTGATGGAGGCCCTATCCACCGGTGGCTACTAATTTAAGGAGAGATTTATCAAACGTGGGGATGCACTCCGCTGGGGGCACGTAACAGGGTGCTGGGGTCCCATGAAGATGAATGGGGGTAATTACTGTCTCTCTCCTCCGTTCACAGCCCTTCTTCCCCTTCTCTGTTTCCTGTGGTTCAGGAGCTGGTCATTTGTCTCTTTACACATGGCACACCGTGCATTTTAATGGCACCCCTTTATGTTTCAACCCATCACTTCACTGTGTGTTCATGATGAAAAAGCCATGCTTGTTTTCAAAATTGCATTTCATTCTGTTTTAGAGTAATTGTTGACAACAAATGTGATCACTACTGTCTGTGCATCAGCTCAAGTTACAATATACTTTTGGTTACTAAGAACTCTTGATTTTCCATATCCCTTTATACCGGTATGGGAAAAACACATTTTATACTTCCACTTCAGTAAGACATTTTTGGCAGCTTATGGCATTTTATTACTACAAAAGAAAATATATATGCCTACATCTAGAGCCCAGCAAACTCTGAGATCTGAAGCTTGATGTGGCAGATGGATTTGACCTCATATGCTGTTGTATGTTCCATCTCCAGGGAAGTGGAAATGCTGAAGGACTTCCAGCCACCAGCTTGTCCTGCCTGTGTTACCTGACCCAACCAGAGATTCAGACACACCCACTGTCTGTAGCAGCGTGCCAATCCCTGGTACACTGTGATCCCACGGCGCTGAGTAATGTCACACACACACACACACACAGTTTTGGGTTATGGGAATGGGGTGCAGAGAGGGAGTTTAAGAGGAGTGCAGGTGGCACAAGGCTGGTTCAGACATCTCCCCGTCGCTCCCTTAGCCACACCGATACCATCTGTCATCAGCGTGAACATCTGCAAACCCAAGGTGCCCTTGTCAACCAATGTTACAGCAGCATGTTTGGTGTTTCCATTAGCGGAACCACAGTGCAGCACCAGAACCAAACATTAGATTTGAGTGCAGTGATTCAGCTGGATTGGACTTGTGCACACTGGGTAAATTCTCCTCAAGGCAAATCCGTCTGGCTCGCATGACATCCCATCCACTGACTGTCAATTTGGCCTTAGTCTTCTCTTTCTTTATGAGCCTTGACTCCTCCAGATTATACCGTAAAACAGATGGCCCCATCCCCTCCTTGTTTTCACTCTTGTTTTGTAAGAACTTGGGGTAACGCTGAGTCTGTGTGCATGTTGTATTTTTGGGAAATGTGAATGCATGATGTTGCAGTGTTTATGACTGTCAGAAATATCAGGCTTTACCGGAGTTATTTTACCATCTGCTTCAATGGTAAATATCACTTGGTTGATAGTATCTCCCTAAATAAATATTATAATCATGTGTATTTTACATTCAGATATATTTTTCACTAATTGAACCGCATGTGGTACACAGTGCTGCAATAGTATTCAACACAGACCATGTCTATGCAGTAGTTCTGCTGACTGAGGCCTCCTCTAGCCTACTCCATATGGTGCTGAAGCACTGATCTGGATTACAGCAACAAGATCAAAACAATATGTCCATTGTCCACCATGCACGGATATAATCTCAAGGATTACTCTGGAATGAAACCAACGGCCGCCTCTAAAGATGATACAGAGAATGATATGAGGATTTTACGGAAGGCTTGGCAGAGAAGCTCTTTTTGAGATTCCCTGATCTTTGAGATTTCAAGGTTCTTTTCTTATTATTATCTGTGCTTGCACATGAAGCTGCTAGACTCAGAACATTGGGCAATGCTTACCTCCCACAGCTGCCTCTAAACCAATACACATGCACTTGCTCACAAATGTGGAGCTCCCAAACCATCTGCTGAGAGAGTGAGGACGACTCTGTCCAGTTAATTGTGAATTAGAGGCAGCAGCTGAGGATGCAAACTGTGCCCTGGCCATACAGAGTGGTACTGCTGCTCAGTACACTAACAAATCTGCTAACATATTCACATGCACATCAAGATTATGGGGGTCACGCTCTCACACACTCTCCCAAGAACAGAATGAAAGTAGTGGGCAATAATTCATCATTGTTGTTGGGGAACCGCACACAATCTCTATATTGAAAGATTATACATTCTTCAGGGCCACTGGCATGTCATGTCATTTAAAAGGCCTATAACTGTGTTGTAAGTAGGCGTAAGTATATTGCTTTTCAGCTGTTGTGATTATCAGAAGAAAAAAACAAATCTATTGCCAAATGACCTCTCCATCAACAGCAGGCCAACTTATGCATGGGCAGGTTGGGATATGGTCAGTCTGCACTCAGAGGTGTCATGCCCATTGGGGGCACAGGGGCACAAGCTGCGGTCATCCCCCTCTTCAAAGGGGGGGGGGACACTCTTGACCCAAACTGCTACAGACCTATATCTATCCTACCCGGCCTTTCTAAGGTCTTCGAAAGCCAAGTTAACAAACAGATCACCGACCATTTCGAATCCCACCGTACCTTCTCCGCTATGCAATCTGGTTTCAGAGCTGGTCATGGGTGCACCTCAGCCACGCTCAAGGTCCTAAATGATATCTTAACCGCCATCGATAAGAAACAATACTGTGCAGCCGTATTCATTGACCTGGCCAAGGCTTTCGACTCTGTCAATCACCACATCCTCATCGGCAGACTAAACAGCCTTGGTTTCTCAAATGATTGCCTGGTTCACCAACTACTTCTCCGACAGAGTTCAGTGTGTCAAATCTGAGGGCCTGTTGTCCGAGCCTCTGGCAGTCTCTATGGGGGTGCCACAGGGTTCAATTCTTGGGCCGACTCTCTTCTCTGTATATATCAATGATGTCGCTCTTGCTGCTGGTGAGTCTCTGATCCACCTCTACGCAGACGACACCATTCTGTATACCTCTGGCCCTTCTTTGGACACTGTGTTAACAACCCTCCAGACGAGCTTCAATGCCATACAACTCATCTTCCGTTGCCTCCAACTGCTCTTAAATACAAGTAAAACTAAATGCATGCTCTTCAAACGATCGCTGCCTGCACCTGCCCGCACATCCAGCATCACTACTCTGTACGGTTCTGACTTAGAATATGTGGACAACTACAAATACCTAGGTGTCTGGTTAGACTGTAAACTCTCCTTCCAGACTCACATAAAACATCTCCAATCCAAAGTTAAATCTAGAATTGTCTTCCTATTTCGCAACAAAGCATCCTTCACTCATGCTGCCAAACATACCCTTGTAAAACTGACCATCTTAACGATCCTCGACTTCGGCGATGTCATTTACAAAATAGCCTCCAACACCCTACTCAGCAAATTGGATGCAGTCTATCACAGTGCCATCCGTTTTGTCACCAAAGCCCCATATACTACCCACCACTGCGACCTGTACACTCTCATTGGCTGGCCCTCGCTTCATACTCGTCGCCAAACCCACTGGCTCCAGGTCATCTACAAGACCCTGCTAGGTAAAGTCCCGCCTTATCTCTGCTCGCTGGTCACCATAGCTGCACCCACCCGTAGCACGAGTTCCAGCAGGTATATCTCACTTGTCACCCCCAAAGCCAATTCCTCCTTTGGCCGCCTCTCCTTCCAGTTCTCTGCTGCCAATGACTGGAACGAACTACAAAAATCTCTGAAACTGGAAACACTTATCTCCCTCACTAGCTTTAAGCACCAGCTGTCAGAGCAGCTCACAGATCACTGCACCTGTACATAGCCCATCTATAAATAGCCCAAACAACTACCTCTTCCCCTACTGTATTTATTTATTTATTTTGCTCCTTTGCACCCCAGTATTTCTACTTTGCACACTCATCTACTGTCAAGTCTACCATTCCAGTGTTTTAATTGCTATATTGTATTTACTTCGCCACCATGGCCTATTTATTGCCTTTACCTCCCTTATCTCACCTCATTTGCTCACATTGTATATAGACTTATTTTTCTACTGTATTATTGACTGTATGTTTGTTTTACTCCATGTGTAACTCTGTGTCGTTATATGTGTCGAACTGCTTTGCTTTATCTTGGCCAGGTCGCAGTTGTAAATGAGAACTTGTTAAATAAAGGTGAAATAAATAAAAATAAAAATGCCCCTTCAGATTTGTCCCCCCTTCCCCCCATGTTTTTGTTGTTGTTGTTTCTCTGTAATACTACTAGCCACCTAGCAATTTTATGAAGTTGGCTTTAGCTAGCCCAGATAGGTTCCCAACCTCATAACTAGCTATCAAGAAGACATTTCAGACTATCAATCAAGTTAGAGTAGCTTGTCTAACTATCTTAGCTGGCATACCTGCTGGCAAGGTTGGTAGACTTTAGAAAACCAAGCAATTACTAAATGTACTGAATAAGACTAACATTCCTTTCAGTATTTTACCCAGATTTTAGCAGAGATGCAGAGAAGCATATTTAGTTTTTTTTGTTTTTAAATAACCACCAGTCAGGAAGATACAAACACAAGAGGTATAGATGTGCAGAAAAATAAATATATTTTTGACATAGAATTAAACAAAATGATTATAGCTCTAGATTCCAGGAAAAAGCTGTTTCAGGTGTTTGAAAAATAAAAAATGATTTAACTTCCACCGCACAGCCATCCTCATGTACTTTGTGCCAGTGGCGTGTATTCATGGTGCCAAAAATGTACCAAGGAAAAAAAAAACATAGAAACAATTTTTTATATTTCGTCTTTCTGCGTTTCGTAATTTTCCTTCAATTCTCAATAGGCTGAATGTATCTCATCGGAGAAAGCATCCGAGCGAGCGAAACAGCGCCCCTCTGTATGTGTAGGTCATCTATGTCATACTATCTGGTCAAAAAGATGATGACATTGTTGCCGCCTGTAGCATTGAATGCAATCGGAGCCAGTGAGCTTTTGGCCTCCCTTGATTAAAAAAATATACAATTATAGCCAATCAGTGTTAAGGTAAACTGAGTGATCTCACCTGGGTATGGTCCTGGCGCACCAAAAAAAAAAGTGTCAAGGGAAGCCAGTTTGGATTTGGCTTCCCTCCAATCACATCACATAGAGAGCAATGTGTCATTGACAGAAAAAACTTGAATTGTTGCATCTCATTGTGTTGTTGTTCTCCAGTGGTTAGTTAGCTAGCTAAAATTGGCCCTTTCCTAAATCAGCCATGGATGGAGATAGGGATTTAGACTTGTGGTTTTACTTAATTCTCTGTACTGACCAATGATTATAAAGGCAATTCTGATCCAACCATAAATTCATACATTGTGCCCTTGGCCTGAGAGGATGGAAGTTCAATATGTCGCTAGATGTAGTAGGCTAATGTTAACTAGCTAACATTGCCCATGAAAGGAAGTTAGGCTAGCGAGCAAGCATTTTAACCAGGTAGCCTAGGGCAACAACAAAAATGAAAGCGTGTAGGCTACTGTATGTATGAAAGAGAGGAGGAGGGCATTGGCGTTTCTCTACAAGTAGGGTGTGTCAACATGTTTTTTCTACTTGCACGAACACACACACACAAACACACACACACATCAGTACCATGGACAGCCACATCATATTTAGCTTACTTTGATTGGACTAAATCTTTTTTGGTATCTTTTAGTTGCCACTGTATTAGACTAAGCAGAGGTGATTTGATGATGTTGAAATGTTGAAGTTGAAATGGTGCTGAAATAGTGGAGGCAGCTCCTGTATTCTTTGTGACTTGCGGTAACTCTACGTGGTTCTAAATCAATAATTGTTTAGTGGTCCAAAAACGTCAGATTTTGGGGTACAAAAATCTGACTGTACTTTTAGAAACATGAACACACTCATTATCCTGACTGTTACAGGTTTATAGTAGGCAAGAGAACATTTTGAAAAGTTCCTCTTGTGACAGTGTTGAAGGCTGCATTCTGTAAATTAAATAGGCTACCCAGTACGCAAACAAATGGCCCTGCAAGCAGCTGAACTGCAAGCAGCTCAACATTCAAGATCAGCCAAAAAGTGCCTGGCAAATGGGCTGCTTTTGAAAACAGCACCTGCAAGATATGTGTCCCTCACAAGAACAACAAAAAGTCTCTCTAAGCCTCCCAAAAAATATTGGCACTCTCTGTTTAACTCAAAAGTATAGAAGAAACCCAAGCACAAGCTGAAAATGCCTGTGGGTTTCTGACGACAAAAGTCTCAACTCTACCGTGTAGCAATTTGTCACCTGGCTTGTTTATTTTCTTCTGCTTATTTAGGACTCTCCTTTGTCCTAATGGGCTCATTAGCGGGAGCTTCGTGCCGGCAAGGCGCGAATCACAGGTTAGAGTAATGAGACTCCAATTTACAGGCACCACACGGTAAATTAGGCTTGGCCCTCAACGTTGGGTAAGCTCACAAAATACAATATGGCTTCATTTTAACTATGCTATTTTCTTAACTCAACTATAGCACACACAAAAAAATCACAAGAAATACAGTATATTATATTCAACAAGGGAATCTCACCATGTTGGAATGTTTTATATTCTTTACTTGAGAGGCAAAAACAACGGATTTAGGAATAGCCAACTGTAGGCTGTGTTTAAATGGTTGCCCTAAGTGCTTACAGCACATTTCAAGTCAGTGGGAGCAAGTTTAGAGAATAGTATGGAACATAAATTTGGAGTCCCAAAGGTTTCCTGTGTTTGGCGTTGGCGACAGCAGGCCTCATGTACTTTCACAGGTGATTTATTGACGGGCCTCCACTAAACCAGTGAGTGAGAACCTTAAGCCAAGAGTTCAACTAAGGATAACATGAACCGACTTTAGGAAACTTAGGGAGCTATGGGATGTAGGCTGCAGTCATTGTCTTGTTTGGTAGAAGTCTTCTAAACCTATTATGTATAATTAATTACAACTCAGAGATGGGAATTCAATATTTAATCTCAAATTGTGACACTTAATAGTTCCAGGCCTTACTTCTCACCCTGAAACCTGTAGTAGCCTACAGTGATAACTAGTATGATGGGCCTACACATAGGCCTCCAATGTTTACTGATTTGTACATCGGTTGAGGGGAAAGTGTGTGTGTGTGATGTAAATGCATTCCTTTTTATTTGCTTTCTCTTCACTTTTCAGCCAGGTACTTAAAAAGTGTCAGCCAGGCAGGGAGAGAATGAGCCTTGCTTGATGATGGGTAGAAAGAGAACAGGAGAGAGTGAAAGCTGGACAAAGCGGGATTGGGTGGTATATGAGGGTAGAGGAGAGAGAGAAGAAGGGGGGGGGTTAGAATTCAAAGCAGATGGTAATGCTGGCACCTGTCTTGTGCTGAAATCTGTTTGGAGCTGTTTTCCACATGTAAAGAAGCCAATCCTGCTTATTGTGGGGGAAAAACTCAGGTTTAACCCTTTGTGACCAAGCCCTCCCCTGGTCTTCTATCATAATGGGATGCCTCCTCAGTACAGGAGGAGATCCAAAACCGCCTCTTATTCCCTTCACTCTCTCACACCCAGGCCTTGTAGTCAAACAGAGGGTGCATTCATGGTATGAACAGGAGAGAGCCTAATTTAAAGCTTTAATCTGTAGGCCACATGCTGCACAACGCCAAGCACCAAACGGCTGTGTCAGACACAGTGTTAAATGCAACTCGTATTTATTTGGCCAGGCAGACTAAGAGTCTCTTCCAGGTGGTTACATGTATTAGTTTTGACATTACATTTGCCTTCCATCTTTCCCAGGTCATCAGTGGTCAATGAAGCTTCTCCATAAAATCCAATGCAGCCGTTTTTATCTCAATATTGAATCATTTCTGAGTAATAATTAAGTACCTTACTGTGAATTATAGCTTCTTTGCAAAGAGCAATTTCTCAAGCATTAATTTTGCTAGGACTTTCTGGGAGTAGTTTGAGTGGGGAGGGGTAAACTAGCTGTTATTGGCAAGAGGTTTGGAACTCTCCTTCTTATTGATGACAACAAGGCACGCCAAACGTACACCAAGGGCATTATGATCATTTTCACAATTTCACAGTTTTATTCCAACCTCATAGTGCGGCAACATTTATACATAAAAAAATACAGGATAATCACATTTTTGACTGCACTGGGCCTTTAAGAAGCTATGGAAATGTTAAGTTGACCTATAGTTCCACACATGTTAGGGTGGTTCCAAGATGGCTTAGCAGTTCAGACGTCATTTTTGTCCTCGTACTGTCTTGTCCTGTATATATATATATTTACACCTTCTTCGCATATCTTTTATATATTTTATTATCCAAGAACTCAACTACAAAAGCTTTCCTGCAAAAGCTTTCCTGCAACCCGCCTCACCAATTACAACAACAAAAAAGTATTATTTACCTTGTCGCTCTGGATAAGAGCGTCTGCTAAATGACTTAAATGTAAATGTAAATGTACCTCAAATCTGAAAATCCACAGTGGAAGCTAGCCAGGGGCTAATCAGAAGTTAGCCAGAAAGCTAATCAGAAGCTAGCCGAAAGCTAATCTGAAGCTGCCCAGAAGTTAGCCGGTTTGCTGGCTAGCGTTGGTGTTTCAGCTGCCCACGTTTTGTGGTCATCAGCTATTCCTTTAGCTCGATAATCTACCGGCACTTTTGTGCAACGCGACTCGGACCGGAGCATACCGGGCCTTTTTTTTCTCTCAGTTTCCCCGGATTTCAGCCGCAGGCTCTGGACATTTGCACCTAGATTTCGCAGCTAGCTAGCTGCAAACCGTGTGACTATTGGCTTACGTCGATCCCGGAGCAAACTTAAATTATTCCGGAGCTAGCCAGCTGAGGAGTTCCATCAGCCATTCCTGGGCTACAGTCACCTATCCGGACCCGTTTTTTTTTTTTTGCTGCAGATACGGAGCCCCACCGGGCCTTCACGACTGACTGCCGACGTTATCTGCCCGAGGGAGTTATCCAACTGGCACCTCCGTCGCGACGTTACCTGAACGCTCATCTGGGGCCCGCTAATCGTTAGCTGTCTTATCGGCTGCTATCTGAATAAGTATATCGGACAATTTTTTTTTCTTGGGTCACTATATCTATTTTGCCAATTGGATTGATCCCCTCTACCACACGGAACCCCACTAATCTACCGACGGAAACGCACGAGGTGTCTAAAAATAGACCTCCATCCTATGCTATCTTGCTACCGATAGCCATCTACCCGGCCAGCTGTCTGGATCGCCGTGACCCCAACCAACCTCTACTCACTGGACCCTTATTGATCACTCGATTAAGCATGCCTCTCCTTAATGTAAATATGCCTTGTCCATTGCTGTTCTGGTTAGTGTTTATTGGCTTATTTCACTGTAGGGCCTCTAGCCCTGCTCACTATACCATATCCAACCTTTCAGTTCCACCACCCACATATGCGATGACATCACCTGGTTTCAATGATGTTTCTAGAGACAATATCTCTCTCATCATCACTCAATACCTAGGTTTACCTCCACTGTATTCACATCCTACCATACCTTTGTCTGTACATTATTCCTTGAAGCTATTTTATCGCCCCCAGAAACGTCCTTTTACTCTCTGTTCTAGACGTTCTAGACGACCAATTCTCATAGCTTTTAGCCGTACCCTTATCCTACTCCTCCTCTGTTCCTCTGGTGATGTAGAGGTGAATCCAGGCCCTGCAGTACCTAGCTCCACTCCTATTCCCCAGGCGCTCTCTTTTGATGACTTCTGTAACCTTAATAGCCTTGGTTTCATGCATGTTAACATTAGAAGCCTCCTCCCTAAGTTTGTTTTGTTCACTGCTTTAGCACACTCTGCCAACCCGGATGTTTTAGCCGTGTCTGAATCCTGGCTTAGAAAGACCACCAAAAATTCTGACATTTTCATCCCCAACTACAAGATTTTCAGACAAGATAGAACGGCCAAAGGGGGCGGTGTTGCAATCTACTGCAAAGATTGCCTGCAGAGTTCTGTTTTACTATCCAGGTCTGTTCCCAAACAATTTGAACTTCTACTTTTAAAAATCCACCTCTCTAAAAACAAGTCTCTCACCGTTGCCGCCTGCTATAGACCACCCTCTGCCCCCAGCTGTGCTCTGGACACCATATGTGAACTGATTGCCCCCCATCTATCTTCAGAGCTCGTGCTGCTAGGCGACCTAAATTGGAACATGCTTAACACCCCAGCCATCCTACAATCTAAGCTTGATGCCCTCAATCTCACACAAATTATCAATGAACCTACCAGGTACCACCCAAATTCCGTAAACACGGGTACCCTCATAGATATCATCCTAACCAACTTGCCCTCCAAATACACCTCTGCTGTTTTCAACCAAGATCTCAGCGATCACTGCCTCATTGCCTGCATCCGTAATGGGTCAGCGGTCAAACGACCTCCACTCATCACTATCAAACGCTCCCTGAAACACTTCAGCGAGCAGGCCTTTCTAATCGACCTGGCCGAGGTATCCTGGAAGGATATTGATCTCATCCCGTCAGTAGAGGATGCCTGGATATTTTTTTTAAATGCCTTCCTCACCATCTTGAATAAGCATGCCCCATTCAAGAAATTTAGAACCAGGAACAGATATAGCCCTTGGTTCTCTCCTGACCTGACTGCCCTTAACCAACAGAAAATTAGCATTAGCATCGAACAGCCCCCGTGATATGCAACTTTTCAGGGAAGCTAGAAACCAATATACACAGGCAGTTAGAAAAGCCAAGGCTAGCTTTTTCAAGCAGAAATTTGCTTACTGCAACACAAATTCAAAAAAGTTCTGGGACACTGTAAAGTCCATGGAGAATAAGAACACCTCCTCCCAGCTTCCAACTGCACTGAAGATAGGAAACACTGTCACCACCGACAAATCCACTATAATTGAGAATTTCAATAAGCATTTTTCTACGGCTGGCCATGCTTTCCACCTGGCTACCCCTACCCCGGTCAACAGCACTGCCCTCCCCTCTGCTACTCGCCCAAGCCTTCCCCATTTCTCTTTCTCCCAAATACAGTCAGCTGATGTTCTGAAAGAGCTGCAAAATCTGGACCCTTACAAATCAGCCGGGCTAGATAATCTGGACCCTTTCTTTCTAAAACGATCTGCTGAAATTGTTGCCACCCCTATTACTAGCCTTTTCAACCTCTCTTTCGTGTCGTCTGAGATTCCCAAAGATTGGAAAGCAGCTGCGGTTATCCCCCTCTTCAAAGGGGGGGACACTCTTGACCCTAACAGCTACAGACCTATATCTATCCTACCCTGCCTTTCTAAGGTCTTCGAAAGCCAAGTCAACAAACAGATTACCGACCATTTCGAATCCCACCATACCTTCTCCGCTATGCAATCTGGTTTCAGAGCTGGTCATGGGTGCACCTCAGCCACGCTCAAGGTCATAAACGATATCTTAACCGCCATCGATAGGAAACAATACTGTGCAGCCGTATTCATTGACCTGGCCAAGGCTTTTGACTCTGTCAATCACCACATCCTCATCGGCAGACTCGACAGCCTTGGTTTCTCTAATGATTGCCTCGCCTGGTTCACCAACTACTTCTCTGATCGAGTTCAGTGTGTCAAATCGGAGGGTCTGTTGTCCGGGCCTCTGGCATTCTCTATGGGGGTGCCACAGGGTTCAATTCTTGGACCGACTCTCTTCTCTGTATACATCAATGATGTCGCTCTTGCTGCTGGTGATTCTCTGATCCATCTCTACGCAGACGACACTATTCTGTATACTTCTGGCCCTTCTTTTGACACTGTGTTAACAACCCTCCAGGCGAGCTTCAATGCCATACAACTCTCCTTCCGTGGCCTCCATTTGCTCTTAAATACAAGTAAAACTAAATGCATGCTCTTCAACCGATCGCTGCCTGCACCTGCCCGCCTGTCCAACATCACTACTCTGGACGGCTCTGACTTAGAATATGTGGACAACTACAAATACCTAGGTGTCTGGTTAGACTGTAAACTCTCCTTCCAGACTCACATCAAACATCTCCAATCCAAAGTTAAATCTAGAATTGGCTTCCTATTCTGCAACAAAGCATCCTTCACTCATGCTGCCAAACATACCCTTGTAAAACTGACCATCCTACCAATCCTCGACTTCGGTGATGTCATTTACAAAATAGCCTCCAAAACCCTACTCAATAAATTGGATGCAGTCTATCACAGTGCCATCCGTTTTGTCACCAAAGCCCCATATACCACCCACCACTGCGACCTGTACACTCTCGTTGGCTGGCCCTCGCTTCATACTCGTCGCCAAACCCACTGGCTCCAGGTCATCTACAAGACCCTGCTAGGTAAAGTCCCCCCTTATCTCAGCTCACTGGTCACCATAGCAACACCTACCTGTAGCACGCGCTCCAGCAGGTATATCTCTCTGGTCACCCCCAAAACCAATTCTTCCTTTGGCCGCCTCTCCTTCCAGTTCTCTGCTGCCAATGACTGGAACGAACTACAAAAATCTCTGAAACTGGAAACACTTATCTCCCTCACTAGCTTTAAGCACCAGCTGTCAGAGCAGCTCATAGATTACTGCACCTGTACATAGCCCATCTATAATTTAGCCCAAACAACTACCTCTTTACCTACTGTATTTATTTATTTATTTTGCTCCTTTGCACCCCATTATTTCTATCTCTACTTTTTCTATCTCTACTATCTCTACTCTATTTTTTTTTTTTACTTGCTATATTGTATTTGCTTCGCCACCATGGCCTTTTTATATTTTTATTTATTTATATATATTTTTTGTTTGCCTTCACCTCCCTTATCTCACCTCACTTGCTCATATTGTATATAGACTTATTTTTCACTGTATTATTGACTGTATGTTTGTTTTACTCCATGTGTAACTATGTGTTGTTGTATGTGTCGAACTGCTTTGCTTTATCTTGGCCAGGTCGCAATTGTAAATGAGAACGTGTTCTCAACTAGCCTACCTGGTTAAATAAAGGTGAAATAAAAAACATGTTAGGGTATTAGGTTTTTGTACATAGGGTTAGCTGACTATTCTGAAGGGCTAGGTATAGTGTCTCATTGTATGGCAGAATGAAGGACAAACTGGTCTTTTTGTTTTTCATCTTCTGGAACAAATGAATCCAATGTTCTTGCAAATGATCATCTGTGAACACTATACACACCCCCCAAAAAATGGACAGCTATTAAAATAAATAATTTGACAGATGTTAAAATAAATCATTTCACAGATATTAAAATAAATCATTTCACAGATATTAAAATAATCATATACGTACATTTTAGTATGTATTGCATTGTTCTGCAGGCATCTTCTTGAATACCACACCTATAATCACAGCCAATGAGAGGTGCACAATGCAATGTTCCAAAGCCATCAGCAGAGAGCGCCAGAGTACTCATTTAGTCCGTGAAGGTTGGTTGTTCCTCCTGCATGCCACCGGTCTTTCTGTTACACCACAACCACATCCAGCCCCACCTCAACTCACACACGTTCTATTTGGACCAAAGAACAGACACCTGTCAAAGGTTATTGTCGCCAGGGTGTTTCAACCCTTGCCAAACTTTTATAAACTGAAATAGCTTTCCTTCCCCTTCACTCACATATATTTTTTAAGGGGAACCACAAATTGTTTCCAGGTTTTCACACATAGTAACTTAGTGTTTGGGGCTATTTGGAACAGAAACAATTACAAACAAACCTGTATTACACCACTTCTTTGTTAATGGATTTGAGTAGGAAAGAAAGAAAAATAAAACATTCAGTTTCCCCTTCAGGTTATTTTAGGTTGTGTTTATATGTCTTCATTTTCCCCATGTTTTAAGCAGAAATGTTTCTGAGTATGTACATGATGAAACTGCTTGGGCAATGCATGCTCAATGAGTACACAATGCATGCTCAATGAGTACACAATGCATGTTCAATGAGTACACAATGCATGCTCAATGAGTACACAATGCACAGAAACATTTTACATTGTTTGAAGTTGCTTCACCTCAAGAAAATGTATTGCAGTTGACTATGTGAAATCTTGTAGGAATATGATGGCGTAATGGAAAGGGCTAAAGGCTTGGTGTGGGTGTAGTTGTATCACAACCTGGCATTTCCCGTATTCTAGATCTGGGTTTCGTATGTGTCTGGGTGCTCAGAGGACGCTGGCATGCAACCTGATGTGGCAGACACACACATAAACAAACACACACACAAACCCCAACAATGGTCTGCTTTATAATGTGCCCACCGATGCCATGGTAACCCCCTCGTCCTGGGCAAGACGGGTGGAGTGGTGTGCCAAAAAATGCCATGGTTACTTTTTTTTCTTAAACCACGTTGCCCAGAAACCTTTGAAATGTAATAAGAGAAACTAGTGGGTCGGCACATTATGCCGGGAGTGTGAGGGAGAGCAGGGGAGAGAGTAAACTTTACATTTTAGTGTGTCCTGTCTCTGAGGCATACATTTTGCCTTGAGTGGAAAATTGCTAACATGTGATTACTGATCAGAAACTGTAGAGGGCCAGGCAGGGAAGGCCAGAGAGTGCTTCATCCACTATTAGGTACAGTACAGATGATACGGCTGTACCACTCTTATTCTACAGATTACTTTGGTGGTATGGTTTTAGCCAATAAAACTATTTTTGGTGATCAAATCCACCTACAGTATACACCATCAGTATCTGAAAGCTCTTGAGCTGTGAGTGTATCTGGAACACTTATATAACATTATAGCAGCACGAGAACTGCAGAGGTAAGTTGAGGTTCCAAAAGAAGGCAGTGGTGATTTTATGTTGGCAGCAACTTTTGGAGCAGGAATGGTTTTGATAAAGTCAAGAGATGAGGGATGTATGTACTGTATGTGTGTTGATGGGGTATTGTTAGGAGTTTCTCGAGCCATTTCCATATTGCCCGGGGTCATCTAGGCATTGCGCCCACTCCCTCTGCTTGTAGGCCCCGCTGAGGCCTGGCGAGATTGAAGACAGCGCTGGGGGAAGGGAGGGGGCGTGTGGGGTCACACAAAAGGGTCCCGTCTAGCGCTTTTTAATTCAATTGGGGCGACGTGCCAAGCCCAGCTTCTCTGTAACAGCTAGCACGCCATAACAGGCCCTATAATTACCACTCATCCCACACCTCGGGTCCCCATCCAGGCTTTGTCTCTCTTTCTCTCTCCGTACACAGCCTCTTTCCTCTATCTTATGCTCACTTGCGTACTCGTTCACACGCAGGTAACATTCACAGATGACAGCAGCACTTACGCAAAATCACCTGGGAATACATGGCATTGTGGTGTCTCTGTCCTTCACAGTCTGTCAATGACTACAAATGAGACCCTGGATAAACACAAATATCTGTATCATGATCCAGCGACGACTATACTGGACAGACAGATAGTGAGGCAGACAGACAGACAGGTATCTGTGTAAGTTGATGGAAATAATGACTTACAGTGGCAAACAGTGTAATGGATAATAGTACTGGTTTCTTTGGAATAAGCGCAAAGTCAATGAAAGTACAAGTTACATTTTTATCTTATTTTTGTTTTGTTTTCCGTAATAGGCTTGATTAAATGGAATTCACAGTAATGTTTTCCTCATGGGCAGTGACTAAATGTTTATACCACTGAGGAAAATGACTTTCTTTTGTTTTCATTATGCTCATCAACAACAGACTTCCATCCAGTTAGAATATGCAGGCATTATGGAGGGGAACCAAGAAGACGTCATGTCGCAAGGTGAATGAACCACAAGGCAAAGGTGATTTTTGGAGGACAGGACACATGAGACACAGCTATTGAAGTCAATGGTCATTTTATCCAATTCACTATCAGTAGCAACCATTTTTGTGAAATTCCTAGATTTTATTCACAGACTGAAGATAAATGTACAAGGTCAGTAACATGGAGGCACTTCAATGACGGGGCTCTGACATGTGACTTTGGCTCACAGCACCTTGTAGCATGTATCCACCATGGACTTCCAGAACAATAGGCAGCCCAACATAACATTGTAAATTCTTTAAGTACACATTGGTACATTGAACCCCCCCCCCCCCAACACACACACACACACACATACACACACACAGCTTAGAATTGGTTCAGAAATGGTGCTTCTCTAAGTCTACATATGGCAGGGTACTGGGACTGGACTGGCAAAGCCCGGGCACAGCTGCTTGGAGAGGGCTTCTTGGTGTTTTTGTGTCCGTGTCCTCTCCCTCACACACACAGACACACACACACACTCACACTGGGTGCATCCTGGTAACACACAGCTCCTGATTGGTGCTCCATCCGTATTTTCCCTTATTGACTTATTTATATATTTATTAGGCATCACGGGAAGAGGATTTTGGCTGGCGGAGTGAGCGCAGGAATGGCGTCGGACAGACAGTGTGACCCAGGGCTCAGGTGGCAGCTGTGCTACGACTTCTCTGCCAGGTCATGGTGGATGGTAGGGATACTCCCTGTCTATCTCTATCGCTTTCTCCATCACTCTCGCATTCTTCTCTCTCCATTGACCATCTCTTCATTAAATTGAAAGAATGTATTTAATTAAAATGACATTTGAGTGGAGGTTGTTGCTCAGGTATAGGGCATAGAAAATGTTTTGTTACTGTGGGTATCTACTTTTAAAATGGCAAGTTGATGGTCAGGAATCAATTGATTGAATGTTTGATGAAGTGATTTCTGGTGAGAGGATGTAATGTTGTGTGAGGGTCTAGTTGACTTGGGTGAAAGTATTCCTGTAGAGAAGTTGGAGTCACCTGCATCAATTGATATTGGAATGATGATGTAGTCATCAAAATCCTGATGACAATTGTGATCATTTTGTGTTTTCAATAATGCTTTTTCTTTGGGCTACTTTAAATGGTAAAAAGCTCAGTGGTGTGTGTACAAAATGAGGCTGCTGCCCTGAACTCTACTTTCATTGTTAGTTTTTTTTAAGTGAAAGTTGGTAGATACTTAACGCCACTCACACAATTATTTAACATAATTCAGTGCAAGATTAAATATTTAAATTGCCATGGAATAAAGACTCTGACTGTTATTAAATACAATCTTATCTCTGTTGCTATCCTATTACTCTCAGAATATTGTGACTTCAAATGTTTTGAAAATACTTGTTACTTTTGGCTTGCATACATTTATCATATCATATCACCTACTAAATAATAAATGATCTCATATTTGAGATTAAAGATAATGCCAATGGATGTAGTTTCAAACTGTACTTCAGCTTGTACTTAATATTCAGTGTTTTCCCCACAAGTCTTTAAAGAACAATGGACAGATTACAGTTTATAATAAGGATTGATTGGAGGTATAATTATCAAAAAGCATAACATAATGATTTTAGGTCATATTTTTGCGTCCACATAGCCTATATTTTTCACCCATATATATCATATATCCTGCTTTATACACATACAAAACAACTAGAACAATTTTTGCTCCCTCGGGTTCAGAACCAGATGCCAGCCACCAATCATTTGACCCCTTACATTAGACCCCTTTATATTAAATAGTACCACTGATCATTCTGTACCACTCTTGTTTGCATTGCATTGATTGTCCTTTGTGTGTTGGTACACAGCGCAGAGGTGTCCTGAGGCCTGACACAGTTAGAAAACCCCAGGCTTCCCTGCAGTGCCAGCCTGCTGCGCTCACTGCTATGTAGGGCACCACAGGGCCTGCTGCCTTGGTGAGAGGGGGAGAGGGAGGAGGAGAGAAGGATAGGAAGGCTAGCCAGAACTGGGGCCCCACGTAGGGGGGTGGCAGGGGATGAGGCGACTGCAGGGTGCTGGGGCACAGGGGTGGGCAAGGCTAGGTTATTATGGCTGGCAAGGAACGTTCTCTCACCCTGTGGAGAATCAGCAGGCTCTGCTAACTGGAACGTACGTGTCAGCACATCTAGTATTGTTCTAGCACTCTTACTGTCATTGCTAGGGCCTGATTCTGTGTCTTCATTGGTTGTGTTTTATGACTGCTCATACGTATGTATATAAGTCTGTAATAGACTGTTCCTTACTGTATCATTCCATTGAAACCTCACACTCAAATGTGCTTAAACACATTTCAATGTCTCTTTATCCTATGTCCCTCCTGTCCAGGAGACCTCTCCTACCAAAACTGAACGTCTGTCTATCTGTCTGTATGCAGACCCTCCTGCCATTATCCCTACCTTTCTGTCTCACTTTCTCTGCTGTTCCTCAGCCTGTCTGTCTGACTGTCTCACTTTCTCCCCTGTTCCTCAACCTGTCTGTCTGACTGTCTCACGTTCTCTCCTGTTCCTCAACCTGTCTTTCTGTCTGTCTGTCTCACTTTCTCCCCTGCTCCTCAAGCTGTCTGTCCTCTTCCTCTCCAGACAACTACCCCGCCGGTGCCCTTATCCCTCTGTCTGTCTCTTCCACTTTCTTTTCACCCAGATGACCCTGCCACTGCCCCTTTCCTTCTGTCTGTCTATCTGTCTGGCTCTCTCTACCCAGATGCCCCGGCCACTGCCTGGCGTTCTCTGTGTCTCCCTCTCCCACTGCACAGATGCCTGGCTTGGCCTGCAACAGCTGTCTCGCCATGTGCTGCTACCAAGTGTTGCCGCTGACAGTGGGGGGGTGGGGGGTGAGTCATGAATATTCATATTCTCTTGGATCCACTCTACCAAACAGAGCCTGCCACTGCTAAGGAGGCTCTACCCATCGATGGGGGGGGAAAGAGGGAGGAAGATGGGGGAAACTGCAGGGAGGAAAGAAGGAGGGATTGAGATAGAGAGGGAGAGGGTACTGGACCAGACCAGACTGTATGGCCCGGTTCCATAAAACAACGCTCTACTCTCAGAGGTGTGAAAGAGTGAACACAGGAAGCAGAGGGATGGAGCGAGGGATGGGGGCAAGAAGAGAGGGGGAATGGGTATCACAATATGGAGAAGGATGCAGACAATTACATTGGTAGAAGCCACAATCTATTTGCAGTATTAAAGCTGATCCCTCTGCTAATTAAAAAAAAAAAAGAAGTAAAATCACAATATGGAGAAAGAAAGAAGTTAGAGATTTTAGGAATAATATGAAATATGACTTTTTTGTTCAATTGCGGTCAAATATGAATTGCGCTTCCAAGGCATCCTTACTGTACAGTTCTAGGATAGAATTGTAGCTACATCATTGTTTTCATGTAGTAGCTAAATCCCATCCTGATCTAAAAAGACTAGAATATTGGCAGCTGCTGTTGTCAAGTGAATGGATGTACATAATGACAGTGATTTCTTCATCTTTTATTAATAATATGAATCCATATTTGAAATTATGTTTAATACAAACGTAGATACCAAGAGATAAGTTTAGATAAGAATAAGGAAACATTGACACAATGACATCCGTTAGGAAAAGCAAATGGATGCTTGTGCAAGCAGAGGGTGGACTGGAATGGAGAGTTAAATCAATAAATCAATTTCAAACCAAGGGATGGACAGAATAGCAGATGAAGTGGATGAATAGAGAGAGGGAATAAAAATAAGCTTTGGAGAATATAGCAAGAAAAGGAGAGCTGGAGAGAGGTATGGAGAGATAGCAGATGAAGATAGACAGTAGGGGTGGGGGGCAGCCGATCTGAGAGGGCCAGTCTCTAGTGGGTCTCACTCTCTCTTTCATGGAGAGCCAGGAAAACAGATTATACCAGTGCTGGTCTCTCCTGGGGGAGGACAACCCTACTCTCCCAGAACCCCCTTCCTTTAAACCCCCTTGCAGCTACTCCTCTCCATGGTACTGGCTGGAGTCAGACCTGAGTAAATCACAGAGATGAAGAAGTGTATTTCCAATGGGGCTCTGAGATGTGGAGCCACACATGTACTCAAATGACAAAAAAATGACATAATTTAACGTCTTTCCACACAGGAACGAGATATTGGTGGCTTGGTTTTGTTTGCAGTTCATCAGCCTGAGAAAACACTGCATTGTTTCCCGCTTTGTGTGGAGAGATAACCTAGCGGATCTAAACTTATACACACAGAACACTTGACCTTGTTAAAGAAAAAGCCTTTGTGTTCCCTTTCAGTGGCTTTGAAGAACTGTGGCTGGAGTTTTAACTGAAAGAGTGGGAGCTGGCACAGAGAGAAGTGTGTATCATCATTTACTTTGTTCTTGTCATGATTATCAGTATCTCACCAAGCACTTCACTCATGCACACATGTGCAAACAATACACACACATCCAAAAGCCATACACTCATACAAACATTTACTTTTCTCATAAACACACGCGCACGCACACACACACACACACACACACACACACACACACACACACACACACACACACACACACACACACACACACACACACACACACACACACACACACACACACACACACACACACACACACACAGGCAGAGTTAATAAGGACCTCTAAACCCTCCTTGCTGGTGGACGATAAGCGGTGTGCTGGTAGCCCTGCCCTCCTGAGACATGCCTTCCTCTAGCGGTGCCGTGTAGGAGCCTGATAAGGCTGGGGAGTGTGGGATAGCCAGGGACCAGGGACAGCTCCACTCCAGCAACCTGCAGCCGCCACCCTGGCCCCAGGGCCAGCCAATCACAGCCCTCTGTCACATGCTATTTATCTCACCGCTGGGTGCCTGGAGGTGGACTCTATACCTGGACTGGTTAGCTGTCTGCCTTTGTTACATACAGGGCTGTGGTAATAGGCCTAATGCATCATGTGTGTGTGTGTGTGTGTGTGTGTGTGTGTGTGTGTGTGTGTGTGTGTGTGTGTGTGTGTGTGTGTGTGTGTGTGTGTGTGTGTGTGTGTGTGTGTGTGTGTGTGTGTTCCCGTATACAGATGTTTTAACTCCCTCTATCTCCTCTGTGGTTCCAGAGGCTTGATAGTCCCACACCAACAGAAACTTATTAGGGGTGCAGAGTTAATTAAACAACAATACTTTAAAACTGAGATACTTTCAAAGCACCTTTTTTATTTAAAAGTCATTTTCTAGATGAAATGTACAATCTGCTGGGACACAGAAATGTACACCTTTAAGATGAAATATCCTTTGAAAAAGCAATTTTGTTCAGGAGATTGATGGTAGGCCTACCTAGATGTTCAAGATGCAACTTATTCTCTGTCTTTGAAGCTATAACCAATTTATGTTCTGACATTTAGATCATGAAAGAACTATACCCACATGAGGACATACGGTCTGCTAACAGCAGGCTGTTCAAACAGTATTGCGCACAGGTTATAGGTCCGGTTGCCTACGCTTGCTTTGCCGTGAGCTATGACAGACAGACTGTGGATAGGGTATGCATGAGAGATAACTGTTGCATTGCTGTTTTAAAGAACTGTGTGGGAATAGGTGAAGCGAGTGTGCGTAAACAGCGATTTTTTTGTCCTTCCGTATGGGAAGTTACGGGCCTACAGTACCTTTGGGGGAGAAACAGAGGCGGTGAATTAGGCTGCCGGTCTGCGGCTCTTTCAGCCAGTGCCCGTTCGCAATGCCAATGTCAGCATTCCTAGACACGCCGTTGCCTAGTGGAACTTTTGTTTCACAGTTTTTGTAAAGCTCAAGCCGAGAATACTGGGCAAACTGTAGAGAAACGGAAGGGAATCCAAGTAAAGTCCCTGGATAGTGCAGGAGAGCGCGAGAAGGAATTGCATAATGGAATTGGGAAATAAGGGCTTACACTTTACAACGCTGCCTGAAAATCCATTTTCATTTTAATGAGAATCAGATAGCCTATAGTTGTAGCTCATGCTACCTCAAGAGAAACACTGTTTCGTTTTACTTTAGCCCGGGAATGGATTGTGAATAATAGTTTGACGCATTTGGGCTCCATCAGAAACAAATTTTCATTTCTCGGCCGTGGCTGTGCAACGAGAACAGTGGTTTTTTAGTTTTTGGCATATGCTCACTATAGGCCTACAGTACTACGACTCATCATGCACGCTGTGACCTTCTTTGTGTTGGGCCTAAATCTTTTGTAATTATTGTTAGAAATTATAAACTACTTTAGAACATGCTTAAAAACTCTTAAATCACAACTCTTCATTTCTAAACACAGACATTTGGGTTCGCGGGGCAGGTGAAAGTGCGGAGAGTAGGCTTTATCACTCCGACATGAAAGGTTGAGTAATAAAATGAAGCAGATGCACTAGGCCTAGGCCCTACTTAAAGGTTTTGCCGGATTGGTTAAAGACTTGTTCAAGTTCATTTGAGTTGATGTAGGTCTATTTATTTCGCCAGAAATAGAAGGCTACCTATCTATTTATCTTATTTATTTATTTTGACTTAATTATTCTATTAACCGAAAACTTTTGGATGAGTTTTTGTTATGCACTCATTAGTGTGCCGGCCGGTGCATGAGTCTATCATATAGTGAACACAGTCAATCTGTTGTTTATAATATAGACAGCTTATTTGTATTATTCTATATCAGTGTGCAAAAATGCTGTTTTTACATTTACATTATATTTACATTACATTTCACATGCAGGGAAGTGAAGATTGACATTAAGCTATATGAGAAATCAGACAACAATGGTTTGTCTTCAACAGAAATACATAATTTTGTGATATTACATTGTTCCCTATATATAATCGTTTAGATAAGTAGGCTTATCACGAATTCAGATTGCAGAGGCATTGAGAGCCTACATGTGTAGGGTGACACAGACACCTATAGATGAGGAAGATGTGAGAAATCAGGATATGATATGCAGCTGATACAGTGCTTAGCTTTACTAAGTTGCTTAGGCCTATAGGCTATATCATAAACGAATAAAGTGCTAAAATAAAAGATATACAATTGGTAAAATAATAGAGAAGTGTAATTTGCTGTTATATCCTACACTTCCGGATGAAGTAGCTGCTGCCTAGTATCGATGCTGTGTGTTTGCCGACAGCATCGTCAGACAGAGAAATGCATGGTCAGGCACTAATATGTAGGCTACTCCCTTGTTATTTTCTGAACTATATTGAACCTTCTTGTCCAAGCGAATACCAAGGTTAGGATGATGATCATAGGCTTGACGTCTTGTGTGATGTTTGCACAATGACAAAAGGCTGAGAATGGCCAATATGTCACAAATAGGCCTAGTCAATATTACATGTTTTTCTTTACACATTTGATTGTATAGATATAGGTCTACTTGTATCATATCTTCTGTCTTATACCATTTTTCTTATTCTTTAGGCCTAGAACAAAATAATTATTAGTCTGAAAGTTAACTGCCTAAACTGATACTTGGCACAAGTTTTGAAACAAATTATAGCACCCATCAATTTATAGAAACGTTTTTATTTTTATAAAAAAAGTTCCTAAAAAGAATAATTTTGAAGCAGATAATATGAAAAAGTATTTAGGCCTAATATCAATACAGCTTAGTTAAATGTGACAGGCATGTTTTAACACGTATTCTGTTGCAAACCACACTAATATGTAGATGTAGACCTATGACATAAAACATTCAAAGAATAAACCAAATTTGTATTTTTGTGTTTTTTCCTCAATGCTTAAATGACATTAAAATGACAAGGGCAACATACATCCCGAAATTAATATTACTAAAGCTAACCTGCGTGTCTCACCTGAATTCTGGAGGATTTTAGATTATAATTTGAATTGGATGCAGCCTATTATTGGACTTGGAAACTGTCTGTTGAGGTATCTAAAATGTCATGCAAATCAACCACTTTTTAAATCAATGAATACACTTTTAAAATAGCCAAACTGTGTCATTGGGGATACGCTGCATTTATTAATGTAATCCATTTCCGTCTAAAGCAGAATTGTATTATGGTACATTTATTTTCTCGTAGAAATTAAACAAGTGTCATTCTGATCTTGCCATGTCCAGTCCCGTTAGAATGAAATATTTTTATTTTCTTTAAAAGTTACTGTATTCAAAGAATTGCAGGCTTCTGACATTATATGGCAGAGCATCATTGAGTCTGTGAAATTACAATGCAGGAATTTCGACTGGGGAGGCAATATATGAGTACTTCCAAGGATGATTAGTAAAAATACAAGTGATTAATGGTGATAATAACAATAATTTAATGTATATATTTATATTAATCAGTGTCTATAATAGCCTAAAAATTATATTACAGCAATTGTAATAATATTGGTATTATTGTTTTCATTCATATTTCTGTTATTGCTGTATCTTTATCATCATCATCATCAACAACATCTGCTCTTCTCCAGCTATTAGATTCTCCTGAAGTTATAAACCTGCAGGAGCCATAATAAGCTCTAACACTAAATAACAGCTTGTGTTTCTCATGGGTCTTTCTAAATATAAGGTCATAAACGTATATTACGGAAGAGGAGATGAACAACCAGTTAGCATATTGGAATCCCTTGGGCACGCTCATACTTTGTGGCATCACAACACTTGCATATTCTTACCTTAAAGGTCAACGCAGAAATGTGTTGGAATAAAGGAATATTCTAATAAAGTCAAGTCCTATTAAATGTCAAATGAATTTCATTGCACACTATCGTTTGATATGAATAACATCACAGTGATTTGAACAGGGTGCAAAATCCGTGCACCTGTCCTGTTCTTGCTCTAGGCTGAGGATAGGTTAAGAAATAGTCGTTTGCTTAGTTGGCTGAATGTGGATGAATTCTGTAGAAAATGTAGCGGAAATCATTCTGTAGCCTACAAAACTGGTGGTAAATCCCCGTTTAATCTCGTCCTTCACTGCAAGTCAGAGGAAGTTATTCCAAACCTGCTATGTTCTTACTAAAACGCACAAACAGGACCGTGACGGCCATACATGAGGTATATTATTATGTTGAAACAAATTTCCGTTTGTATTAATCTAGACTAAAAAATATTTTCCTATAGCCTACAGTGGCCTAATAACTGCTAGGCCTTTACTGTCAAATTCTCATCGTTGTAAAATATCTGGCATGACTAGCCTAAATATCCATATAAAAACCTAAGAAACATCCCTGCACGCAGTGTGCACTGATTACATATTTGTTTTTGGATAATGATTAAATGTTATCTAGGCCTAATACCGATAAGAGAGGTTTGTAACTTATAGCTTATATCATTGACCAATGTTTAAATGATTTGGATTTTATCATACCACCTCCCCCTCTGCTCTCCCTCCCTCCCTGCTTTCCCGCTCTGCCTCTACACTGTAGCCGGTGAGTGGTAATCCCCTGCCGTCAACGGTTTACTCTGAGCCCGTATTTAATTCCTCTAAACCCCCAGCTGCCGTCCTGGTTACTCACTGAGCACGACAGACTGTGAACCGCTCCGTTTATTAATAATTCACCAGCCCTCCGCTTCTCCGGCCGCGATCCACTGCTGCGCCTCTGCGCGCTCTGGACCGCCACATCACTTTTTCTGGGTTTATTACACTTTAACAGCCGTTAACTCCAACTATTTAATACACTCGTCATATGTACAGGGATTAGCGTATACATATGCGCGTTCTCGTGAAGTCGCCTGGCATAGTGGTATGATCAAGTATCACCTCTCTCCCAAACTTGCAACATCTATGGTGCCAGATCTGGTACTAGTTGTGGTCTCCTTTATATCTCGAGTAAATATGGGCATTGAAGAACAGGTGAAGAAGAACCAAAGGGAATTCCATTTTTGTATTGTTTTTTATTAGGAGGACCAGAGGATGAGGATAACACAGAGTTCCTTTGAGGCACACAGAAGCAACAGCTGATTTGTGAGCGCGTAAGTAGAGTCTACTTACTGTCGGTCCCTTGCAAAGAGAGACCTCTGCTCTGTTACTTGGGAGCTGACGAGACGCTAGCATCGTGCACGGATTTGCCTCGCTGGGTATTCGGTGAACAGAGCGGACGGAAAGGATGGCGCACTGACTGGCGACCAGAGCAAGTCCTCACAGCTCCGACAACCGCCGTTCGTGTTCTCATGGAAGTCCCACGCGTGAATAGCGGACATAAACACCCCGAATGAAGCCGGGAAGTGGTTGACTTGGATAAGCCGTCTCCCTTCCCTTTCCCTGTTGGAGGAGAACAGTAAAACTACAATTTAAAAAAAAAATCACCAGGCCACAGGCCGTCCCGTATTAGGGTTATTTTGCTTCCGGTATCAGAAGAAACGAGTCGTTTTCTCTCTCTCTCACTTTTTTTGGAAGCTGAACTTTTTTGGAGTTGAAAATGGGTATTTGAGACTGTTGGCACATTTCCCTGCTCCACAATGGTACGTGCTGTGTAAATCAATAATTAGCTATTTTATGCATCTGAAAGCTTGTAATCATCTTAATGTTTTGTTTAAACAGGAAAAACATCACTCTAGTACATCAAAAACTATTAATGATTACCCCAAAGTTATCTTGTGAGTGGGTTAAGGAGTAATACCGTACATTAAAGTTAACTTTGCACTACCCAATCTCATATTGATACTGTATAGGATTTTATGTTAAAACATATATGGGAGTGGGTTATATTTGAACAAGGATAACGCGGATAATTTATCTTCCTTTATCCTCCACTCAGCTACATTCCCGGGGCAGTTGAGCTGCTTCCAGTCGTTGCAGCTCGTGGTCATGCTGTCGCCCCCTTATTGACAAGCAGAGCACGGCACTCCACCAATCAAGCGTCTACTTTGATGTATCTATATTACACACAAAGTGAAGGCAGCGTTGCACAATCCAAACGTGAAAGAAATTGAATAAGTAGTAACATAAAAGCCGAATTCACCTAATGTGAATTGTCAACGGACGCATTTACTTTTTGGTTTATAAGTGCATTTTGGCTACAGTTAATAGGGGACGTTACCCTAAGAGTTGGACTTTATTTCTGAAATCAATGTTAGTTGTGGAAGATAATTGGCGAGACTGCTTTCCTCTCGTGCTCTGTTGCTAAATATTATCTACCGGTATGACTTCTTACCGACTGCTGCGTATTTACGCATAGCTGTAAAGGCTATTCACTAAATTCAGGGCAGTAAGGAGAGCACAAGGCCATTCTAATAACCACTAGGCCCACCAAGTCCACAGCACTGGTCCTTGTGATGCTGCTTGTGATTGCATGTTATGATATTGTAATGTAGAGTTTAGTTCAGTAGAGGTTAATTTCCTCTATGACTTGAAACATTTAACATGAGTTTCTTGAGAACAGAAAATATTGCTGAGCTATAAGTAGGCCTACACCAAAACAAAGTTTGATACAAGATTTGCACAGTAAAATAGTGGAGTGAATCATGTCTCTAAGACTGTCAAGTAAAACTATCTGACTCCTGATTAAATGTATTCAAAGGACATCTATTCTGGTCCTTTATTTGTTTTGTGTATTTTCCCAAAGTAGTCCAGTTGTGGGATATTGGGTAGAAGTGGACTGCTATTAGGTTGTAAATTAGTCATGGAAAGTGTTATTTAATGAATTATAACTTAGCTGTCAGGTTCTTGATCTTTAGCTTGATCTCTTGGCATAGGATCAGTTGAGTTGGCCATTTTGTGTACATTGCCTATTGAGGAACCACTCACATATACAACCTTGAAGTTACTGATAGATTCCTACAATTCTATTTGCACATGAATATGGAAAATTATTTGTATGAATAATTATGTGTTTACTTGCAAACTGAAATGGCACTAGTCCAAGTAGCTCAACAGTAACTTAATATAAAAACAAAATTCAGGACAGGCCTCACATGGGATTATGTTTATTTGTTATTTTTTTCTAATGAAAAGCTAGACAGAATTTCTGCCCAACATATTCTAAACATGTAAACACGCATAATCGGTATTTAAGGATGCTAAGGCAATCCTTCAAACTCATCCTGTTCATTGAGTCCTTCACTTATCGAATATATTGTAGTTTAGGAGTGCATAAATATATGCATATATTAAAGAATAACATATGCTTTATATGCTTCACAAATGAATGTATGCTCTCTTTTCTAAGTATTCTATAATGCCATTCCCTCTATTGACTTCAGGCACTAAAAGTTGTATTTTTTGGAGTGCTCCATGGTCTGGCCCAGGGTCAGGATGTGTGTGATTTGTATGAGGAGTAGTACTGTATCATAATCTCGAGGAGCTGTGTAAATTGTTAGGTAATTGTATATCCCACTCTGTAGATGTTGATGTGTATGTACAGAGGGAGCAGCTCACCACAAGATGATCAAACAGGCGGTTTCCAGGCCATATGTTTTCTGCAGCTCTTGGCTGTTGCTGCCAGTGATGTCATCTCTCACTGTGTATATGGGTCCTCCTTCGCCCTTTTGTGATCTGTGGTGTAGAGGCTACCATATCCTTATTGGCGTTGCAATCCAGATGAATGCTAGGGTTTGTCTTTGTTAAATAAACACTTGGGAGGTGGTGATGGCATGCATATACAGTGGGGAGAACAAGTATTTGATACACTGACGATTTTGCAGGTTTTCCTACTTACAAAGCATGTAGAGGTCTGTAATTTTTATCATAGGTACACTTCAACTGTGAGAGAAGGAATCTAAAACAAAAATCCAGAAAATCACATTGTATGATTTTTAAGTAATTAATTGGCATTTTATTGCATGACATAAGTATTTGATACATCAGAAAAGCAGAACTTAATATTTGGTACAGAAACCTTAGTTTGCAATTACAGAGATCATACGTTTCCTGTAGTTCTTGACCAGGTTTGCACACACTGCAGCAGGGATTTTGGCCCACTCCTCCATACAGACCTTCTCCAGATCCTTCAGGTTTCGGGGCTGTCGCTGCGCAATACGGACTTTCGGCTCCCTCCAAAGATTTTCTATTGGGTTCAGGTCTGGAGACTGGCTAGGCCACTCCAGGACCTTGAGATGCTTCTTACGGAGCCACTCCTTAGTTGCCCTGGCTGTGTGTTTCGGGTCGTTGTCGTGCTGGAAGACCCAGCCACGACCCATCTTCAATGCTCTTACTGAGGGAAGGAGGTTGTTGGTCAAGATCTCGCGATACATGGCCCCATCCATCCTCTCCTCAATACGGTGCAGTTGTCCTGTCCCCTTTGCAGAAAAGCATCCCCAAAGAATGATGTTTCCACCTCCATGCTTCACGGTTGGGATGGTGTTCTTGGGGTTGTACTCATCCTTCTTCTTCCTCCAAACACAGCGAGTGGAGTTTAGACCAAAAAGCTCTATTTTTGTCTCATCAGACCACATGACCTTCTCCCATTCCTCCTCTGGATCATCCAGATGGTCATTGGCAAACTTCAGACGGGCCTGGACATGCGCTGGCTTGAGCAGGGGGACCTTGCGTGCGCTGCAGGATTTTAATCCATGACGGCGTAGTGTGTTACTAATGGTTTTCTTTGAGACTGTGGTCCCAGCTCTCTTCAGGTCATTGACCAGGTCCTGCCGTGTAGTTCTGGGCTGATCCCTCACATTCCTCATGATCATTGATGCCCCACGAGGTGAGATCTTGCATGGAGCCCCAGACCGAGGGTGATTGACCGTCATCTTGAACTTCTTCCATTTTCTAATAATTGTGCCAACAGTTGTTGCCTTCTCACCAAGCTGCTTGCCTATTGTCCTGTAGCCCATCCCAGCCTTGTACAGGTCTACAATTTATCCCTGATGTCCTTACACAGCTCTCTGGTCTTGGCCATTGTGGAGAGGTTGGAGTCTGTTTGATTGAGTGTGTGGACAGGTGTCTTTTATACAGGTAACGAGTTCAAACAGGTGCAGTTAATACAGGTAATGAGTGGAGAACAGGAGGGCTTCTTAAAGAAAAACTAACAGGTCTGTGAGAGCCGGAATTCTTACTGGTTGGTAGGTGATCAAATACTTATGTCATGCAATAAAATGCAAATTAATTACTTAAAAATCATACAATGTGATTTTCTGGATTTTTGTTTTAGATTCCGTCTCTCACAGTTGAAGTGTACCTATGATAAAAATGACAGACCTCTACATGCTTTGTAAGTAGGAAAACCTGCAAAATCGGCAGTGTATCAAATACTTGTTCTCCCCACTGTATGTCATATTAACCCCTGGTTGTGAGAGTGCAGAGAGTTGTCTCTCAGTTCTGATCCGAGGTCAGTTTTTCATTTCATCTTTATAGGTTTGGTGTCATGTAAGGTCATCTCAGATTAGCAGTTAGGGTAGACTCAAATCAAATCACATTTTATTGGTCACATACTGTACACGTGTTTAGCAGATGTTATTGCGGGTGTATGTGCTAGTGGAGCCATAACCTATGAGGACTATGTACATAGACTATGAACATGGATCAAGTTTTGGTAGCTGTCCATATGCTGCAGAAGTTGTGTTGCGTTTTGAGCCATCCTGATTCTTCAGAATGAGGCCCCCTGTTTTAGAATGCCAGCCTCAGCCCTTAAAGGCATCTTGCAGTGCCCGCTGCAGAGAGAAGAAGATATCCACATCACACCCATTTTTACATTTGAGTCATTTAGTAGATATTCTTATCCAGAGCAACGTACAGGAGCAATTAGGGTTAAGTGCCTTGCTCAAGGGCACATCAACAGATTATTCACCTATTTTTCACCTAGTCATTTTGGGGATTCAAACCAGCGACCTTTTGGTTACTGGCCCAACGCTCTTAACTGCTAGTCAACCTGCTAGGCTACCTGCCACCCCTCACTAATCTGTTGTCCCGCTCTCTTGGGCACACATTAAATGTGCATTATAATGTATTTTTAGCGTCAGACCAAATTGAGATGACTGTGAGCAGGTCATCTAAATGGTATTCAAAATACTGCCTCAAATGTTTGATATAGTCCAGACTCAACCATAGTGCTATGACCAATGCAGACTGCACACCAATGCTTAATGAGTCATTTCATTCTATTTAGTTTGGAACTGTTTTACAGTGTCTTCTGCCCTCCTAGTTTAATTTGAAAGAATGTCCCAACAATAGATGTCTTTGCCTGCTCTCCAGTTGAGGGTCTCTAATGAAGAATTAGAGCCAACACCATTATTCATTCAACTGAGCTCACAGGCTATTTATGAGTCGAGTTGTATTTGCACATTTAATTTTTCAACGTTTCTTCTGTATTTAGAACCAGGTTGAGCAAACATAATAAACTTGCATCAAATACATTATCCACACCTCAGACTTCAAATGGAATGCAAGAGAAAGAACCAAAGGCAAACCCCAAACAGCCCTGCAACAATAAGCAATCTCCAATCCTACACACACCCTTCTAATTATTACCCCCCCCCCCCCCTCTTACTCCTCACCTCCTGAGATGCAGGTGTAAAATATCAAATTTTTCCAGAATTTTTCCCTGAGGGGGCTCTGGCGTGGACTCACACAACGTACATTTCTCCTTTCATATTTCTCCCCCACATGTTTTAACAAACAAGTTCCCCCTCCCTGTCCTCTATTTGATCTGCACAGGTTTGTTAGCTTGTTAGCGAGTATACAATGAAGCCCCATGCAGCCACTGAGTGGGACTGGGAGGATATCAGTGATGCTGTAGAAAACTAACTGGCACTATTGATGACAATGTCCAGTGGGGATGAGGAGTGATAACGATGATGATCACTGTCTGATCAATAATGGAGATGACTGTTCTTATGGATTGTTGTGAGGCCAGAAAGACTGGTTTGGAAATTAGTACGGGAAGTCAGGTGCATTTATATTGTGTGTGTGTGTGTGTGTGTGTGTGTGTGTGTGTGTGTGTGTGTGTGTGTGTGTGTGTGTGTGTGTGTGTGTGTGTGTGTGTGTGTGTGTGTGTGTGTGTGTGTGTGTGTGTGTGTGTGTGTGTGTGTGTGTGTGTGTCTGTGTGAGTGTGTGTGTGTGTGAGAGAGAGAGAGAGAGAGAGACAGACAGACAGACAGACAGACAGAGAGAGAGACAGAGAGAGAGAGAGAAAGTGTATATGTTTTAATTTATCCTGTGCCATGAAAAGATGCCAAGTGGGGCAACCCCCATACATACAGTCAGGTCCATAATTATTGGCACCCTTGATCAAGATGAGGAAAAATGACTGTATAAAATAAATAATACAAATACTGAGCAATATTGTATGCTCAAAAAATTGGAAAATATATTATTTTATACTAATACAATTGTTCAGAGAAATATACATTTTTTAACAAGTTATTACAAAAAATCTGAAAAAGATAGGGATCAAAATGATTGGATCCCCTGTTTTCAATACTCTAGAACCCTTCCCCTGCTTTCAATGCTCTAGAACCCTTCCCCTGTTTTCAATATTCTAGAACCCTTCCCCTGTTTTCAATACTCTAGCACCCTTCCCCTGCGAGGATAGCCACACTGAGCCTTTTTCTAAAAAGTTTTATGAGACAGAGAATACGTTGGGAGGGATCTTAGACCATTCCTCCATACAGAATCTTTCCAGATCCTTGATATCCTTCATCTGCTCTTATGGACTGCCCTCTTCAATTCAAAACCACAGGTTTCCAATGGGGTTCAAGTCTGGAGACAGAGATGGCCATTGCAATGTCATGTCATTTGACCATAGAACCGGTTCTAATCCAAGTGCCGATGCCGTTTATCAATCTCCAGGCGGTGCTACCCACTGGGCAAAAACTGCTTGAATCAACGTTGTTTCCACGTCATTTAAATAAAATAATTAAATGTGATGAGCTGAATCAATGTGGAAAACTGATTGGATTTGCAAAAAGTCATCAATTTAAGGGAATTTCATATTTTTTCCTATCATTTTGCGATTTTTATTACTAAATATCTTTCTCTGAGTAATTAGTATAAAATAATATAATTTCCCCAAAAAATTGACCATGCAATATAGCTCAGGGTGCCAATAATCATGGACCTGACTGTATATCATTTTGATGAGAGAGACTGTGTGTCTGCGGCATGGAAAATAAAGTATTTCTGCCTTTGTTTTAGTTGCTGGTCAAACCCACACAGTTAAATTGAACATTCACTGTTCACCAAACATGGGAATGTTAATAAATCAAATCACAATCAATTGCATTTGATGAACATTTGAATTCTGTAAAACAGCCCATCTAGGTTACTCAATCACAGACATCAAATCATTTTTTGTAGCTTTTTAAGTGTTAATTAAGTGAGGCCTTGATACTATTTTCGCTCAAGGCTGGCCATATGGATCAGGCATATGTTACATATATATAGAAAAAGGGTGGCATATATAATTGACAACATGCTCCATAAAAACAGAGAGAAAAGGGAAAAAGGGGCCAGTGCTACAGGGAGCTACATCAAACAATCAGTGCCGCCTCAAACAAATGATGCCCCTTTTCAAGTGTGAAGGCAATCCATGCAGCAGAGAGAGAGAGGTTTTACTCTGCTATCCCTTCATCCTTTCATCCCTTCATTCCTCCCTCCTTTCAGCAAACCACTGGTCAATCCAACCACTTTTAGTACTGTAACACCCTCAGGCCTGAGAATAAGCCTCTTTCTCTGATGAAGAGAACGGTATCATTATCACAGAAATAGCCAATATGTGGCAAGCAGAACTACTACTGTAAATGCCTTTGTTAGGACAATATGCCTCTGTCCATTAGAATAGTAAAGGACATGCTACAGATGAACCTTGGTCTTTAACAAACTTTGAAGAGCCGAGAAAGAGCATTTCTTGTAATGGAACAACTCTTTTATGGTTTCACTCTGTTCTCCTCCATATATCCATGATGGCCGGTACGAACATCGTTGTTGAAGCCGAACGTCATGAATCGTCTAATTTGAGTTTTCGGTTCTTTTGGATGACTTGCACTCACATTTCTTATTCGGAAATCTAACTTGAAGAGTAAACATACAAAAGTAAGCAATGGATTTGCATTAAATGATTAGTTTATACAGCGTACACAAACACACCAACACATACACACACACACACACACACACACAAGCACAGATGCCCCTTCAGTGTTAAAAGGGAAAGGGAAAAGACAAGAGTGCTAACCTCTCATTGGGTGGGATATGAATAGCCTGTGTTTCTAGCCACAGCTTGGTTAGCCAAAGTCTGGGACTTATTATAGTGTTGTGTGTTTATGCATGTGTCTGTGTGTGTATTCCTTCAAGTATTGTTCCTGTGTTTTCTCGCTCTGTGTGTGTGTGTGTGTGTGTGTGTGTGTGTGTGTGTGTGTGTGTGTGTGTGTGTGTGTGTGTGTGTGTGTGTGTGTGTGTGTGTGTGTGTGTGTGTGTGTGTGTGTGTGTGTGTGTGTGTGTGTTAATGTCTGTTTTTAGTGTATATAGTGTATGTTTACCAGGTACAAGTTAAGAGTAGCATGCATTCAGAGTTGGCTTCAAACAGTGTTTGTTCCTGTTTTGTGAAACTTGAGAAATCCGGATTTAAGGTTCTGGAAAATAGGATTTTTCCCCAGCTCTCCATATCAAGGTTTCCTCCCAGCTATGTTGTCTGGGCTGGCCTGCCTCAATTGACGGCAGAATTGGAATGGATGCTCATTCAGCGCTCAAGGCCCAGCTGGTGTGTTCCACAGCATACAAATGAACTGTGCTGAATGGAAACAACACTTAGAAAAATACCTTTGCTGCATCGATCAGTGAATGTATGCCCCGTGTGAATGTTTTGTGCTGAATCAGTCACCACTGTGGGAGAAGTCACCAGGTGACAACCAGGGACAGGAAATGCCATTGTGTCAGTGTGTATTTTGTGGTGTGATCCAAAAGCAGCTGAAACGGTCTGGTCTACATTCTGGTGCTAGCACCGGAGTTCAGGCCTGCATCATATATGAGTTGGCTAGTGCACATTATGAATCATGCTTTGTGTGTGAGTATAAGAGGGGTAGGGATTTCCATTAGAGATTCTGTACAGGATGCTGATATTGCTTGACTAAACTGTAATTGGCACATCATTTCTGACCAATAATAACAACAATAGTAATAATTATAATTATAAGAACAATAATAATAATAATAATAATAATAATAAATAAATCATAAATACATAATAGCAATAATATTATAATAATGTTATTATTATTATTCAAATTAAAATTATGTTGTGTTGTGTGCTGTATTTGTTAAGGAGTTGTTTAAAGGATGGTAAATGCATTGATACTATGAATGATTGTTGTGTTACGTTTCAGGCCACCGAAACCTTTCTGGTGAATGAAGACCCCTCCAGAGGTCCTGGGATGCCTGAATGCTTTGTAGTATCAGATTCCTACAGGGTATGCATTATTATTGTTATTATTATGATTATTTAATGTGTTATTTGAGTCATTAGTCATTATTCTGACTGATGGTCTGCTTTCATGCTCTTGGTAATTGCACCACAATCATAATGTCACTCACAGCTCCCTCTCCTCAGCTGCAAACCATTACAATCATTATTTCCACACACACTTTAAGAAAAAGGCCTTGCAACTCCGCCGAAGCGCCCTTCCCTCGTGGGAAAGAAAATTATAACGATAATGTGCAGCATGCAGAGTTGTATAAAATGAAAAAAGGACAAAAAAAACCTAGAAAACTATACACAGTTGAAAAAAACATGCAGCTTTAAAAATTCCACCCAGCGAGCGCATTGGATTTACAGCGATCGGCCTGAAATGAAATGGTAATAAAAAGAGAATTGCGGGATGGGGGAGTGGGAGTCTGTGGATGACTGAAAATTTGATTGTTAATGAGGTGGGAGCCAGTTTTCTACTCTTTGTTTCCAGCTAAAGCCTTTTGCCAAGTTATAGAGAATCTGGGTTGCTACAGTGTATTGTGTGTCCCGGGGTACAGAAATGAGCCATAATGGGAGGTAATTGAGTATCGTGGTTGGTGGAGAAGTTGGAGAGGGGAGAAGCATTAATATGACCATATTAGATATCAGGGCCAGTGAGTTCAAGGCCATCCAGAGAAGGGTATCTGTATTCACCTCCTCATAGGGAGGTTAGGCCCCACACATCGCATGGCTACCATGACACATCACCACTCCAGCTACCTCAGAATCCTCTGTCTGTCCATTTTGTCTTCATATATGAGGGAGTAGTTGGTTGGGAATCCTAATCTTAGAGCACAAACTTTGAACCCTGTGAATTCTGTGCGTAACTTCTGAGTCGTATATTTTAGTTGTTCCATAGATTCTGTGTGTTCGTGGTATACAAAACAACCCTTGCAGATGCTGCTGCTACAGTACTTCATTATAACAGCAAATCCATGATTGACTTTACCACAATGAGTGTTGTAGCACAGCAAATATGTATATTCCAGCGTGTGAAAAGGAGAGACTCAAAAACCATAGCATATGGCTCTACCATGTGTTACTTAATGAGCGATTTACTCCCATAGACCACTAAATGTGGGGCTCATTTAAGGAGCGATGCTGGATGAGTGTTTGCGTGTGTTGCAGTCAACTCAACTCTATAAAGGAGGAAAACAGTTTTTGATCCACTTCGAACCCACTCTCTGTAACCTTTCACTTTTGTGGTCCTGTGTGCTTTTTATGACTTCAGAGACACAGAGACAGAGAGAGAAAGATAGAGAGAGAGAACTTCCATGAATACACTGAGTTAGACAGAGACTACAACTTGGGAACAGGATTCATTCCACCTGCTGTTACACAACTGCCCAATGATGTGTAAAGTTAGTGTTTATCAGAATTATTTTGGTATATAATTTTCAAAATATCAAGGTAACGTTTGTCATTTCAGTCATTTCATATTCACGGATTGAATCAACCGGTATGGAATGCTGTGAGCATGACCTTGTGTGGTGAGAAGGGGAGGTTACAGTTCTGTGATCTGCACAAACCCCTGACCACACACTTTCCCTCCCTCCCTCCCTCCCTCCCTCCCTCCCTCCCTCCCTCCCTCCCTCCCTCCCTCCCTCCCTGCCTGTCTGCCTGCCTGTCTGCCTGTCTGCCTGTCTGCCTGTCTGCCTGCCTGTCTGCCTGTCTGTCTGTCTGTCTGTCTGTCTGTCTGTCTGTCTGTCTGCCTGTCTGTCTGTCTGTCTGTCTGTCTGTCTGTCTGTCTGTCTGTCTGTCTGTCTGTCTGTCTGTCTGCCTGTCTGTCTGTCTGTCTGTCTGTCTGTCTGTCTGTCTGTCTGTCTGTCTGCCTGTCTGTCTGTCTGCATGTCTGTCTGTCTGTCTGTCTGCCTGTCTGTCTCTATATCTCTCCCTCCCTCCCTGTCTATCTCTATATCTCTCTATATCCCTCCCTCCCTCTCTGTCTCTCTCTATATCTCTCCCTCCCTCCCTCCCTCAGTCTCTGGCTCCCCTGGTTGTGTGCAGTATAATTGGCCACACAGAGCCCAGATCTCTTTGTTTCTCCTGCAGAGGCTTGCGGTGTAAATGCACAAGCAGTAGGCCTCATAAATCTGAGGGACTCCAGTTGTCAGATCAAAATTTCAGCTCCACAATGACTTTACCCCCACCAAACACTATACCACACTTATACCACACTTTGTTTTGGTAGCATACAGTATGTTCTTATCACAAGCATTTCGCTACACTCGCATTAACATCTGCTAACCATGTGTATGTGACAAATACGATTTGATTTGATTTGATATCAAGCAGTCCTCAGGTTGGGCTGTTTTTCATTTTCAAGTCAACTTCATTGTAGTAAATGTCCCAAGCCAGACCAACAGTGTGGCTCTGCTGTTTCAATTGTAGCCGCCTTTACAGGTTTCAGTCTGGATCTGATGTCTGATAGTGTTCTATACACTCTGCAATTAAATGTCTTACTTGTACGTCGGCCTGGGATGGAAGTGTGCACTGAAATTCAGTCAAGATGCTGAAAGGGCCTTTGTATCCGGGGGCAGAAACCAATAGAAGTAACACAAAACTTGCAGAACACTGACAAATATTTTTTACATTTGTTTCACAAACTAATTTATGCAGAGGCAGTGTAACTGTAGTGTAATAACAATGTCATACTATTGTAGGTAAACCCATTCATTTACATCGCTAGAGTCAAATTTACATGGGTCTAGATAAAATGAATCCCGACCAAGACCCCAGTTTCGTTCATTTCCAATCTCATTAAATATTTCGTCTACCTTCTCGTTTCTCTGATGGAAAACAAATGACATTTCCAATATTTTAAGTCAATCTCTTAATATCAAGTCATTATTTATCAACATTATATGTCTTTATTGTCGGCCATATGAAGCATCACCTTTGACCTTACAGCAATCATATTCTTATGATTGCATGGACTTTACTAACTGGTAGGCCTAATAAGCCTATAATAATATTCAATAGAAAACACATCAAAACAAAATCACATCGTAGCTATAGCAAATGTTTAGCTCATTGCAAAATACAATGCTCAGACTGGCGGACCTTCTGTAAAGCATTTTACCTTCTCGTTTAGGATATAGTCTACTCTACACGTCGTACGGATAAAACGCTGGATATTACGCATTCGGCGTTCCTATTCATTTAACCCTCGTAATAACCCAATAACATATTTGTTACCCTAAAGAAAAAGAGCGGTGTATTGCATGGTTACTGAGTATGAGCTGAAACGACCGGATTAAGCAGAAGTTTGCCACCGCATGATTTACGAAGTTGAGAGATTCATGTTAATGATATTATGTTGCAAACACCGTCGCCCCTGATCAATCCCCCCAAAAAATATCAGTGCGCACGACAGGAGAATCGGTGAAAGAGGGTGGGAGACAAAACTTTTTTTCCCCAAAAGTTTGTGTAAGCTTTCACTTTCAGCCTTCTAGGCGGGGTTACAGTACAGCATGGAGTGAGCGAAACAGGACGGCGAGCGATTGCAATGCAGCACTACAGCGAACTTCCATCCAACTTAAATAAGCTCTCCAATTTTCATTTCTAAAAATAACCATGTACTCCCCGTACTGCTTGACACAGGTAAATGCCATTATTTCATTGTTATTGCTTAGTATACAGTCGGTGTTGCGGGGTGGATTAGTGCTCCCACCATTTGCAACTATGTAATAGTTGAATTTGAGTTTATTTGTTACTCTCTGTTCCTTTTTGATAGCATTTACCTTGTATCTCTGACACTTTTTCTTCTTAGATGGCATTTCTTCGCAGGGCTTTCTTATGCGTTTCATTACACATGGTTTTGTAGAGAAAATGGCGCTCCTCCCGAATCTATTTAATATAAAAGGAGGGGAGAAGTGGAGGAGGAGAAAGGAGTGAGTGTAGAAAACTGGACTTGAAGTTTAGTGTTACATGTGATGATCTTACATTGACATTTTCCAAAATGTTGATCTCGCAAACGCTTGGCAGTGAGAGAGGCTACATGTGGAAGCGTGGCCGTCAAAAAAGCTTTATCCGCTAACGGTTGAATCTGTGACAGTCGAGGACTTTAGGTCGGTGTGTGCTGCCGCCAGTTCTACAGTAGCCTACACTTGTCAACCGTGCTCGATTCTGATTAATATAACGTACCTATTTAGTGAAAGTAAATGGTCGGGAATATAATGTATAGACTATTTTACGCACGAGTATCTCACTGCATATATGCGCCATAAGGATTATTTTCAAGGTTCTGGTCATGCCTAGTTGATATTAACTTATTTTAGCGACTCTGGTCCACTGTACCTAGCACAAATGCTGTATTTAATCTGCTATTATAAACTCTTGACCATTTATGTTCATAGAAAAACAACCATCCCACAATTTACAGCCAATAAATATTCCATAACTTTGAATAAGAAACCTACCTCTGATGTTTTACTCTGTGCTGCTTTTCCCTTACTGTATAACATACTTTCAACTATACAGTGCATGTCCAGACCCTACAACCTGGTATTTTTGGTATACATACACCATACATTGTAAAGTTCACTCATATTCAATAGGGAATTACTCTGGTACTTCCACATGCAATATTCCACATTTCTGAGGACAGTTGGGAAGATAGGAATAGCTTATGAGTTGAACAGCTTATTGTCACTAATTGCTAATTGATAAGGTCCTACCCAAATAAAACGTACTTTTGTAAAGCAATATAGAATCTCTTGCTATATAATATAACTAAATAAATTATTGTTCAATATGCTCATTAAATGTTAAATCTGTCTTGATATATTGTATTTGTTAAAACTGGAGAGTTGATCAGGTAACAGTTTCAGAATCTACATGATCTTTTTTTAAATCAAGAATTCAAGACAAGTTTTTTTGGAAAATATATATAAAGCTTCTCTTTTTCCATGTTATGAAATGATAGTCTATTTGTCCTGGAGGAAAGAGAGTATTAACAAGTATTATAGTGCCTGTTGTAACTTTTGCGGAGATATGGTCAATGGATTGTAACAAAAAAGTGCATTGCACAGTCATAAGATAACTGAAACAGTTAGTTATTTAGTTTATGGATGTGTTTAAAACATCATGTGTATTAGTAATCGTCCTATAACATCTCTGTCAAATGAACAGTGATTTAAGGTCAGGCTCCATTCTAAAATGACCAAATGTCACACATCATTGCTTAACTTTTTTGGACTCACCAAGAACCCTAAATATATGAGGTTCAGTAACTATTCATTTATGACTTATGTGCAATATCATGACTCTTGGAACTGGAAGTTTCCTTAGCTTGGCAAAGTAACTTGGAGGGAAGCACCAGAGAAAGCTCTGCTTGAAGTTGTACTGTCAACAGTATATGTTCACAGATAAATGTGACATACAACAGGGGTTTTTGAGCCCACTGACTGAAATATTTAACATATTTTACCAATATAAATCCACATAATATAAACCTACAAAGTTCCTTGGCCTAAACTGAATCGTGAGGCACCCATCATTTAACTCTCTGCATCAATATATTCCTGGTTTTGCAAAAACATTTTAGTGGTCTGCTTTTCTTCTTTCTTTGCATTTCTGTGTAGATTTTTTGTTAGTTTATGGATTCTTTAAAAAGCCATGCCTTTTTCTGGGTCCAAAATAGAATGGTTGTTGATATTATCTGCAATTCTATGACTCTCCTAACCAGTGGCATAACTGTTGGAAATCTATTCCTATAAAGCAAACTTGTTTATCCCTTGGTTTCACTGGACAGTAGACTGCCAAGGCCTGTGTGATGTGTAATTCATTCCTGATTTTACAGTGTTTTATTAAAACAATTTTACTTCCATGCCTCTGACTCCTGTTACAGAAGCAGAGAGGGTGTTTTTCTCAGTTGCGGGCACGGCCAGTAGTCTGTTTCCATTTACAACTGTAGAATGATCACATGTTGTTCTCTGTTCTACTCCCTGATTGACAGAAGCAGGACAAAGCTGATTTGAATACTTTTTTAGAAGTGGATATATATTGGAAGAGAGTGTCTTGTACTTTTTTTAAATACAACTGAGAAAGAAAATAGGCCCACATATTTAAAAATGATGGAATGGGACTTTATCAGATGCACAGAGAGGAATCTCTATGTAGGCTCGAACTTTTCTCTCCAACAGTTTAGCATTGAGATTTTGGTAGTCCTATACACATATATCTTAATTTGCTAATGCATATTTATTTACAGGGTTTCTGGAATTGATAAATGTAATATTTTTACTAAGGCGGTTATACGGCAGTATGAAAAGAATATGAAGCTTGCATGGAGCCAGAGATTTTTTTGTCCGTTAATTAAAATGAATTGGCAACATAACTGACTGCACATTCCGCACGTGCTGCACATATGCAGAAGAAGGCCTATAGGCTAAATCCTTTGGACTGGATAAACTATATAAATATATTATTAAAAGTTATACACTGACTGTATAGAGTTTGGTATGTTCATGCATTTTAGGGAGATATTCAACAAGAGAACAGCTTTGTGCATTGCACTCGTCCAGCGTGCGTGGAGCTTGCGCCTCTCTGCCCAGCCCAAGCCTCCTGTATTCCCTTCACTTCTGATGTGTCTCTTGTCTGCAGATGTAGACTCACATTTTTGTTTATTTAATTAAGGTTAATAATTAAAAAACGAGTGTGGACCTCGGATATGGCAACACAATATAAACAATCGAATAAATTATTAACAGTGGTAAAAGCCTTTCTGGAGAGTGGCGAGATGGATGGGGTGTAATAGAGGCAAATTATGGAAAGCATTCAGAGGTCCGGATATACTTTATTCGTGTGTTGTTTATAGTAAGCATACATGTTTTATGATGTTATAAACATTACAATGTAAGCCCATACCAAAGTTATCTACAGTAGGTATGGAAATAGACTATACCAAATTCACCGTGTTGTGTGGCTGGCTGATATAGGCTATTAACTGAGTTTTTAGACACCATTATCGGAATAGCATTGCCTTTTCCAGTCTTGCAGCACTACACTCTTAGAAAAAAAGGTGCTATCTAGAACCTAAAAGGGTTATTCGGCTGTCGAGAACCCTTTGAGGCACACCCGAATAACCCTTTTGGGAACCCTTTTTTTGTAAGAGTGTAGGGCTTTTTAATTTATGTCATAGGTACGAATAATCAAGCAGATTAGATCAGTAAAGCAGAATTCAACAACTTTCTTCTCTACACAGTGGAGTATCTGTGATATTGAAAAATACAAATTACATTGTTAATGTTGTTGTTGTTGTTATAGTCATTATTAGGCATAGACTATTGTTAGGCTATAACACGGAAGCATGGCATGCTTGGCTTGTTCCCATAAAGCCACCAGGTCATAACCATTTTCTTTTCGCATTTGCCTAAGCCACTTTATGCTAATGATTTTGTTTATGCTCACAAGTTTATACAATAAATGAAATGTGATCACCCTATACTATTCTTACTCGTACGACATTTTAACATCCTCTTCTCTTTGCTCTCCTGCTCGCGGGACGGTGACCCCTGCGCGGGAATGCTTTTCACACCTCTTAACACCCTCGCGACACTAAAGTATTGCACTACTCACCTTCTAAACAATCCATTAGTGGTAAGTGTTGCCCTATTATTTATTTTAAGGCATATATATTTTAATGTGTGTTATATACATTTTATTAGGCATTGTTACCATATGTTGTTGTAGCCCATATTACTTATTTTTTTTAAATACTAAAAATTAAAAAACGTTCGTTTACCTTAACCATTCATCTTATTGAAAGGAAGCATAATTTGCTAAATGTATTTCCCACACGTTCGGACTTGGTTGAAAAGCAGTCAAGGTATAGGCACAAGGCCCAAAAATATATTGGCCCATTTTTTTAGGCAACTCACTTCTAGTCAATCACTTTTGCTGTCGGCCTAAAGTCCTACTAAGTTGTTTAAAAAGCTTAACATACATAAACCAAAAGTTAACTGCGGAGAAAGAACAAGATGGCTATTTAATACAGTTTCGTTATGGGCCTAATTTCTGCAGTTTGTAGCCCCGCAGCACCGATTGGCTGAAAGTAGCCTACTAGCCGTCTATTCAAGCAGATAGGCCTAATGTTTAGCAAAAGTAAGACACATAATTTCATGATGTCATCTAAAATTTGCAAACTTGTTGCCTTGAAAATGTATCTTGCTTTTCCCATTTTCATGCAATTAACCCTTGAGTGGCAAACCCAAAATGTTTTATCATTAACCCATTATTTGCATGCATATTTGAGACAGAAAGACTAAATAGATATTTGTAGAATTTTTAAACAATTTAGTCCTAAGGAACATATTTCTTGTTGCAAGTCATCTTTGTATTGCAGATCATTAAATAATTCACCTTTGTCTTAATTACCTTCATGCCTACATTTGTGGCTTAATCAACTGCCCTAAATTATGTTAGGCCTAAGTGAGTATGTATTACTGTGTGTTGCTGCATGAAGATAGGCAAATATAATCCATGTTATTATCAGTTGTTATCAGGCATGGTGTTTTGAATTTAAACATATTCCACTGAAACCTCCATGTAGACAACCTCTCCTCACCCCTCCCCTCCTCTAACCTCTCCTCACCCCTCCTCTCCCCCCTCCTCCTGTCCTCTCCCCTCTTTCTCCCCAGGCCTGGAAAATGAGTTGGAACAGCTGTTCAGGGGATTAAAATCTGATGGAACCACAGTCTGAATAAACAGAAATGTTGGATTTTTTGAAATAAAGATACACACTCATACAAACAGCCCCATGCACTCCCCAACCACACACACACACACACACACACACACACACACACACACACACACACACACACACACACACACACACACACACATAAACACACCAGAACCTTCCGTCCTACGTCCGAATGCGATTAGGCCGCTGTGTGGTTATCACTGGATTAGCCTGTGTTACAGGATCCACATGTTTTAGGCTGAATGGTAATGATGTTTTATACTGATTTTTAAGAGGCACTCGGACAGCACTGACTGTGGTTAATCTATGGAGCAAAAACAGAATTTCAGTGGGAAGAAAATTAGGCTTTCATGCCTTTTATAGAATTTCTATGGCGGACATATTGAATTATGATATTACTGTGCTTGAGTTCAGTTGTGCGGAGAGCAAGCCCCCTGCCCTGCAGTAAAGCCAATCAGAATGATCCAAAGAATGTATGTAGTCTGATAGTGCTTTTCTGATTGGTGTGGAATATAGCCATTGGAGTGAGCCAGTAGAAAAATAACCCCTGTGTTCCAGACAGCCCAAGTCAGTAATGAATTTAATGGACATGTGAACTTTATTATGTTCTCCTCCTCTATCCCTAGTTGAAGGTTGGAGTTACGGTGAAACCGGAGTCCCCCAATGGCCTTGTAGGTGTCTCGTGGCAGCGGGTGGCTCTTTTCCCATCATGTAATGGGGACACCGGCAGGCCACAATGCCAGACGCTCACAAGGACACTGTGTTCCCTTTACTTATTCATTCCTACCAGGCCACCACCACCACCGGCGGCCTCAAGTCTCCTTTGGTGGTTGGTTGGTGGTTGTGGGAGTTGGCAAATTCAAACAGCCATAAACAATGAGGTGGCAAAGCCCTGGTCTCTGTAATCACAGATATGGGCTGGCTGGTGGCTGGTGCTGTTATCTATTCCTCAGGGAGGAGGTACTGTGTCCTGGACCTAGAGATGCCCCGACTTGTTAACATTTAATGAACATATCAAGAATATTTAAAGGACATTTCAAGGTTTTGTTGATAAATGTTTTTGGAACATTTTCCATCAGACTTTGTAAGTCCATGATGGGGGCACTGTTGTATCTCCCAAAAATGTCTGTTTATTTGATGTAGAATTCAGTACACTGTGTGATGGGGAAGACAAAGACTGGATGAATTGGATGTATTTTGGCAAGAGGGAATATAGATTTGAATTAAGTACCATGTAGTTTTTATCTCAAGCTGCATGCAGAAAAGCCCAAACCAACTGAGTCTCATTCAGTATCTGCACAGCTGTCCTAGCATCCATGGAGAATGGATTCCTATTGCTATTGCCATGGGAGTCTCCAGCCAAGAAGAATAGGAGGATATCCAGTGTGTGTGCAGAGAGAGTGGTGTGTGTGTGTGCGCGCGCGTGCATGCGCCGCACTGCCGTCTCCACCCTCCTGCCTTTCCCTTCGCTCATGTCACCCCTGGCATGGATTATGCTTTGGCAGAACCCTGGCAATGCCTTTAGCCCCAGTGCGGTTCCGTGGTCGCTGATATGTTGTGCTGTTGCCATGGCTACAGAACACACACAAGCACAAATGACATAATTGAGCTAGAATATACATAGGCACACACAAATACTTCTGTACAATCTGGGAGAGAGAAGGGGCTAAAGTGAAAATGAGGCTTTCCCATACAAATCAACAGAGGGAAGGAGGGAAGGATCCCAGCTCCCAGCTCTGTCGGAGCTGTGGGCAATAAGGCAGCTGCATGGGATGGACTGACACGTTGGTACAGTATGTGCTTTCCATGATTAGTCATGAATCTAAAGAGTGGAGCACCTATTATCTAGTATTTAGACCACTGACTGTCTTGACAACTAGTTTGTCTGGGAGTGAGAGGATATGGTGAGGATGGTGGTATTTGTGTAAGAGAGGGTGTGGCAGCTTGGGTTTGCAGAGATAGGCATGCCATGGTGTGGTAGCTAGAATGCGTTGTTGTTTTGACAGTTGAAAAGGTCTACAGTATGTTGTTCTTATTTCCTTTGCAATTTATTTCTCACCATGCAACGTTCTCTCTGTTCTCTACCCATCCCCTGTGGAGTGTTAGTGTGGGGGAGATGATAAGTCCTAGTGTTTTTGCCTGATGGGCCCTATCTCAGAGGGCATCGGTGAGATATGCAGACCTCACCCACTAGCACTCTGTCACACCACTAGGTTTGTAGTGGGGTGTAATGGCAGTGTTTGAATTGAAAAGTGCCACACAATTCAGAATTGAGGGGATTGTATGGAGCTTAACAACACTGAGGGAGTCTGTTCTAGACGGAAATGTAGACTCCTGTGTCCCAAGTCTATCAGTAGTAGTGTTGTAATTGATTTATAAGTGAATTATAAAAACAGGTGGATGTGCTTTTAATATCAAATACCTCAAAATGTTTTGGGTTTGTTTGTCTCATACGGAGCATAAACTTCACATCAAGTGTGTGATTGGTAATATGAGAAAGAGCATGAAGATCCATTGTTTTGGCATGTCACAGGTCTGCAGCAGAGAGCTGCTGCTGCTCATTGACACCCCACTGAAGGTCACTACAGTAGGGGCCTGTTGTTTGTAATGGAGGTGGGGACCGCAGTCTGGTCTCTGACCTCAACTCCCACTGATCTAAATATATAGACCCCTCATTACATTGCTGCTGGATTCATCTGTATGAAATCTGAGCTCTATCTACCCCTCTGCCTCCCTCTTGCTCGCTCTCTCTCCCTACCAGACACAAACACACTCATAACCAAGCATGCACAAGTTCACACAAATATGGCACAATCTTACCTCTGAATCGGTAATATCTCCACATCTATTTTAACACACCCATCCAAAACACACATGTACAGTATGTGAGTGAAAACAGACACACGTACATGCACATTCAAACTCTCTCAGGCTTTATGCATTATGCATTAATGGACACATACACCGGCAAACACACACGCTCAAACACTTCCCACACCTGCACACACTTAAGCACGAGGCGCAGGTGTGCATTCTTGACTCTCCCTTGTCAGTCTGGTGCCGACCGTCAAAATCACAGCCAGCACCACTAGACCAGAGTGATGATTGGGGAGGTGGTGTTGGTGGGGTGGAGGGGGGCTGTTGTGTTGCCAGCGTACCATGTGTGCCAACTCCTCGACTGACTCCTAACCCATATGGCACTTCACTCCCTAACCTCCCCCAAATCTGACTGTGGAAACATACTGCATTAGCACTTCTCCCTGCACCTGGCTGTGGCTGAAGAGACAATTATGTACATTAGCAAACAACTGCAAAATACCTCATCTCACAACAACCAATGTGGGGAGTGGGGGGGGGGGGTAGTTGTAAAGTGAAGACGTCACCCAATGACGTCACATATTGTTCTCATGTAATGTTGCCATTTTGCAACTCTTTCTGATGAGCAGGTGAATCAAGGTGAAAGTTGATTTGTGGGTTTTGGCTCAATTAATGACACTACTTTAATCGTGTTTCCTGTTTGTTATACCTCATTGAGTTAGTGTGTTGAAATAGAATCGGTTTTGTTTTTCTAGCCTAGGGTGTGATGAATGCAGCCGTGAGTTGGAACCTGATAACTCTGATCCTCGATAAGATTACCAATCTGAAAATGATCACTTTATAATTAAAAGTGTACATCGGAGAAAACAATATGTTTTGCTTACATATTTTCATCAGGAATGAGAATGATCTACATCGGGTTAAATGGAGCATTTAATGGGTTAAACTTGGAGGGAAGGAGTTTTCCTGTCTTGGGGACGGGTGGAGGAGCATTGACGTTTGGATGCTAACAAACCCTCAAGTCAAGCTGTAACAAAGCGCTTGTAACCTTATTTCAAGAGCTGAAAAAAAAAACTTCACTTGGGGCTTTGAAAATGACTTCAAGCCAGAGTGTTGCTTTTGACATGGAAACCTTTCAATTTGAGTGGAAAATGTTATCCCCCTTCAGCGATTTATTTTTAATTTTTAAATGTGCAATACTTTACGGGTTTACGTTAAGTAGGCTACAGCCAGACAATCATGACAATCACGTCCCATGAAGTTTATTTTTGTCAAAAATGCAGATTGTATGTAACAACAATGCATGAAGAAAAACAAGGTCAAGCCTACATATGTCACCACCAGGTTCAATGGGGGACTTCATGACATCACTGTTGTAGCTCAAGGAACTGTGTCCCAACTCGCACTATGTTTTCACAAAGTGGGAAAAAGCTTTTCCTTCAAACATATGCAGGAGTTTAGAACACCAGCGTTGCATTGCTCCTTGATCAGCCCTTTCCCATACTTAATAAGATGTCTGCTTGCTTGAAATATCATTTCTTTTAAAGCACTTTCTCATGTGACCACTCGTGATCTGAATGGAGAAACAATGTGCTCTTGTCATGGTCTCAGTTTTTAGTGCTTTGTTGAAAAGAGAATGAGGAAAAACTACAACCCCTGTCTAAAGTGTCAAGTTTATGTCAGTCTTTTTGGCACTGGATGTCTTGAGAATAACCTTGTAAAACCCAAACACATCATTATCGTCATCAGTTAAGTTACTTTTTGCCATCTGCAGCATATTATGGGGACTGTCAAGTCTAGACATGATGGACCATCAAATGGTGTTGAATATCTACATCAAATCCCTACACGTTTGTTTTCATTTGTCATGTCATGTCTTTTCCATTACCCAAATAAGGATAGTTCCCGACTTGGAGTTAGGACTCTTGTGGGGACCGCAATTCCCTGTATGTCACGGTCATGCTACTAAAATGTATGATAAAGTAGGAATGGCTTAGGCGGTTGCAGAGGTGTACATTATAGTGGGGTTTTAAGTTAAAGATTTATGTTCATCATCTTTAGACTAGATGGAAGAGCTCCTGACCAAAAGACATGTCTGTAGTTGATCTGTTCTGTAGGATTTGCTTGAGTTAGCTGTGTGTATGTTTGACTGTGTAACCGGGGTCAATGTGCTGCTAACAGCTTAGCTTCCTCCGCTGTCCCATACTGGGTTCGAACCAGTGATCCTCTGCTTCACAACACACGTGACCGCCATTGACAATGCTCCAAAGGGTTGAGCCACTCAAAAGGTTCCAATTTAATGGCCACTCAAAAGGTTCCAATTTAATGGCTCCTTCCGCGACATTTCAAGCTAGCCGTGGAGTGAGCTTACGGCACGTTCTTAAAGCCGTTACATTTGCATAGAACATGTTTGAGCCTGAGTGATTAAAGTACATGTTTCAATGAGCATTCAAGGGCAATGTTGATCCATCTTTAAAATCTAAAACATTTGCAGCAGCAACTGCTCGATGTAAAAACAATCAAGGAGAAGAGAGTCTGTGTTTGGGCAATACAGGAGGTCGGTTAGCGCTCCAAGCCGTTCTTTTAACCAATGTGATTTGTTCGATCCCCCCCCCCATCAATCAATACGGTGCATATTTACTGTAACTGAGCTCTATGTATATTTGAGAAAGACTCTTTATAGCCATGGCTGGTTGTATTCTCTCCTTGGAAGCAGAGTGTGATTAAAACAGACGATATAAGCGTATTGTATTTCCTAGGGGACTGGAAGGAATGTGAATGCATCATAACCATATTACTCTAGTTAGGAACTGTTTCTGTTGCCAAGTCAGTGGATACATGGGATACCCTCCCTAACAGCGGCTCTGCACAAACAGACAGAACCCAACTCCAACCAAAAACAGCCACTAGAAAGATGTCTGCCTCCTCCGAATCCATCTGACATTTTTTGTTGTGAGAGAGAGAAGCATGTCGCTGGTGGGTCTTTGGTCGGTACAATCCCTCCACTGTTAAAACAATGCTGCAGTTGTCTTCCATAACCTAATTACTCCCTCCAGGGGGAGAAAGACAACAGCACAAAATCCCAGAGTTAGGAGTTCTGATCTCCACTCTTAAAGAAAAGGCCTCATTCATTTCCCTCCACCACACAGACGGTCTGCTTTTCATTGGTCTAGGATTGGGTTTAGTTTGATAGTTTAATTACAAACTATCATGATATTGGAGTATAAAAGCTTTGTTTTATTTGGAGTCTGCTCCGGGATCTCTTATGAGAATGAGGAGCACTTTCTGTATTACGCCTAGTAAAACTAGTTGGGGTTTTGATTGAGGTCATTTTAACATATCTGACCTCTTGTCCTCTGCCCATAATGTGTCGGAGCTGGAGATTAATCAGGATATCACTGTTATCATGCTCTTGTTGATACAGGCAGACAGATACTGTAAAGGCACACAGAACTAACATGTCTTTCAGGTGCAACTTTTCTGTACAGCAGGCTAGGGAAAAATATAAAACATTGTTCCCTCTTTGTTTTTTATCACCTCCATCATGTACTAGCACTGGAAGGTTGCTGAAACGTTATTACAGTAATTGAACACAAGGAAGTCTCTACAGGAAGAAGGGAAAGGGATGTGGGCAGTAGCGTTTACCAATAGGAAAACAGTGTTCATGTCTCTCACTCCCCAGAACATCACCCACCTCCTATTTTATTTATTTGTTTATGCGGACTCAGAAAATCAGAGCTGCCATTGTATGACACAAGGCAAGTTTACCATTGGATAGCCTTTTTTCTCAATATTTATTGCTAACTTATTCTGCTTAAAGAAGTCTATGCATTTGGTTATCTGGGGGCTTTTCCTTCTATTATGTGGCACAGGCTTATAAACACAGAATAAATGAGTCATCATCTTCACATTCATTGACCAGAAGACTTTATGAGGATTTCTTTGGTTGACATTGGCATGAATACAATTCATCTGTATATTAGTTCAGCCCCACACAAATTCAGTTTAGTAACATTAGCTTTTTTGCTTAAGTTTTATTTGTTGTCAGTTGGTTCATGTAAATATAAGGGGTATGCTCTGATGCAGTGAGCGCCTACACAGTATGTCCATGTAGGCATACTCCATGAACAGGCCACACAAGGAGACCAGACAGTGGTGTGTCTCTGTGAGTGTTTGTGTTAGCCTGAGTTGCTTTCCTGTGCTGTGTGGGGCTGTGTCCGGCGTATGTGGACCCCGGCCCTCATTGTCGGCATCCTCAACGTTCTTCCGCTCTAGAGGGGACGGCAGCAGAGGAAGCTTAACTTTGCTGACATGAAGGAGGCTCTTCCTTCAGTCTCTCTACTGGTTGATTAACCCTCTCTGTCACTGGGACTAACCATGAAGCACGTCTGGGGTTCTAATCTCATGTTTGGTTCACCGCATCAACGACAATGATGACGATAGTACCATTATTACACAGTTATCATTTTATTTCAGATATATAGACATTATGCTTGAACGTTAATCGCATTAATGCACTTTCTCGAACCTCAAAGAGAACATTATTTCTTTCTTGTTTTACATCTATGAAACAAGAAACAAACAAGTACCTGTCTTGTGTATTAAAATACCTTCCATACTTTCCCCTGGATGATGAAAGGGAATTGAGTCATTATCACGTCAATGACTGCTAGATAATGGTACCTGTGGGTTATGTGAAGCGGCTCTATTTAATATCATCACATGAATCATTTTCATCTCTTCCCTCCCTCTGTCTGTCTCCTCCCTTTTAACCGCTCTCTCTCTCTCACACACACACACACACACACACACACACACACACACACACACACACACACACACACACACACACACACACACACACACACACACACACACACACACACACACACACACACACACACACACACACACACACACACACACACACACACTTTCTCTCTTTCTCTGTCTTAGCAGAGGCAGTCCTTTATCAGACCTATTGCAGACACACCTACAGGAGTGTCCATGAGCCGCACCTCTATTAAACATACCCCCATTTGTGTAATTTGCCCTCAGCAGTAGTAAAACAAAGTACAGGGTGTTTTGGCCTTACTCAAGAACCGTGCAGGTGTGACTGACTGCAGATCAGCAGGCCTCATGGAGGACTCGGAAGCAAAAGTCTAATTGCTGGTTCTCAGTTTCCTCATGTGAGAGAGAATGGTAGAGAGATAGAAACATAGAGACAGAGTGGGGGGGGGGGGGGGCACAGACATGGAGGGTGAGACAGTGGGGGTTGTGAGTTTGGGATGGCGGCAAAGCATTTGCATAAAGGACAGGGCAGTGTGCCCGGCTGTGGAAAGGGTTGGCATCACGCCTCACCGACTGGCAGAGGGAAGACCGAAGAGAGAGAGAAAAAAATGAGAGATGGAGAAAGACAGAGGGGGGGGGTAAATTTAGTCAATAGTGCATCCCTTGTTCAGAAAGAGGAGGGCCCTGGCTGTTGGCAGGAGAGCTGGATAAATCTCTAGTTTGATTGTGTGCTAGATTGCCCCTTTATTTCTTTGATTGCAAAGCGTTCAACACTCTGCAAGAGTAGTGTGCTTCCCTGTTTGTGCATGTGTGAGTTTTTTGTGCAAGCCATGATTGTCTCCTCACATGTTTCTCAGTCTATATTTATATGTAATCAGTACATCTTGCAATTTAGAGTGGCTTGTAAAATGCTAACTCTTCCTAACCCTAAAGCACATTAGTAAGCTGTATTGTCCTCCATGGGTTCACAGCAGACCCTGGTCCAGACAGTTCTACTGCCTTACCCATACCTAGCCAATGCAATACCAAATGCTAATTTACTGCGTAGGCATTAATATATCCTCAAGACAAATGGACCACAAAACAGACAAGAAGACCGAGCCATTTGCTGGTGGCCTCTCCCTGCACTCCAATCAAAATACGCCCAGTCCAAAGTGGACTCCGCCCCCACAGACAACACTCCACGGGTCTGGCTCAATCAGAGAGGACCCCAGAGTCACAATGCTGCAGCCGCACTGGCTGCACTACTGATGATGTCATAGTAGTAGAGAGTGAAAGGGACGATTATCTAGCATGGGCTTGTTATTTCTGTCCCTGGGTATGACTAGCTTGTTACACATAAAGCCTGTAGTTACGACGGAGACTGTAATGATGCGTCATACTGTACTCTCGGGGCATATGTGTTTTTTAATTACTAGACATCCCTTTGATTTCTTATCCTGCACTGTTTGAAAGTGGAATAAAGCCCATTAGCTTAGTTAAGCAGCAAGTTAACACATGCACGTGAGATCCCTCTTTTCATGTAGTGTTGAGATTCTGAATCAAAAGGACATGTGGTGGGTTCTTTTTAGACTGTGGCACGTTGTTGAGATCTCTGAGCTCTGGAATGAGTGACTCATTGCTCATAAAAATGAAAGTTCTCTCAACTACATGCATTGGGCCATAGAGATAACAGACTAGGCAATGTGCTATGAATTAAATCAGGCCCTATCAAGTAAAAAAAATACTTTAGATCTCTGAAAACAACATTGCTTTTTGTGACGGACATATTCAGTGAGCTGCCAAGTAAATTGTCATTAGCCATATATTTTAGCCTCGCTGACCATCGTTTGACGGATTGTTACCAGGGTTTAAGGAGATGAATTGAGATTTAATTGGTGAATGGAACTGTGGACGTTATTTTCTGTGATCAATACACTTCAATTTCAACTCACAACGCCAGAACTGATTGCTAAACAGTCCTTCCTTTAGTGTAATCATGTCCTCCAGAGGTTCAGTGTTTCTTAATGGAGGTCGACAGACGCTGGGTAGCTGCGGCCCATCGACGGCTCTCTGAGGAGATAAACATGTTGTTTGGTGCAGAGTCAGCCAGCCTGTCACAGCACGGCGAGCCGCCAGCACCGTCACTGAAAGCAGGGCGGTGGTTTCCCTATTCAACTAAACATTCTTTCTAGACAGCGGCGTGGGGCTAGGGGTAAGAGGAGGGACAGGAGAGGAGGGGGGGAGGGCATGTGATGAGGTTCAAGTGGAAATCTCAAGTGCTACTACTGCCACCCTCATGAAGTCAGACCTTGTAGTGATATGCCTTGTCCTCTGTACAGTAGCCTTCTCACCTGTTTTAAAGGGTCTACTCACTAGTATGACATCATTAGCCATCATCAGTATTATTCTCTATGTAAACATACTCATGTATTGCTAAATTTGTTTAAAATATTTTCTTGCACACCCTGTCAATAATATCCCATCGTTTCTCTGGAACACGAAACAAGTTTCAGCCTGTGTTTTAACTAAAGGCAGAATAATATCAATTTGATATCTCTGTACACCATTACAAAAACAAAATGGTTTAGATCATTGGGTTCACCTGGATCTCAATGTTTTCAGAAAGGTTTCAGGTCTTGACATAACACACCAAAACGTTTTAATGTTAATTCAGGCCGGTGCTGTTTGCTTAATGATCCTTGGCTTGATTTGATCTTTTAAGCTCAAGATAAATCTTCTGGGGAGTCCATTGGAACCATACCTCAATATCTAACACTGCTTCATGAGTACTCCAGTCAACTATGTGGTAGTGCAGTGTGATATAGATGTCAGTGGTACTGTAGAGTGGGCTGGGGAAAGGAGAGGTGGAGGTAGTACTAACCCTGCAGCAGCGTGGCGTGGCTGTGAGGTGACGACCCTGCGTGGGGGCGGTATGTGCCGTTCGTGCCTCCCTCTGATGGCTCCCCGGCCAACCCTGGGCCTGTGAGCACGCAGCCACCACAAATTGCTTGCAGATTGTTCACACATAGTAACGCGCTGGTTTGTAAACTGAGATAATTACAACGAATGCTAGCGCTGCGCTTCAAAAGTCTTTACACATCACTTGCTTGCCCACAGAGAGAGTAAGATTGTGGGGAAGGTTTTGCTTTTTTTCCCTTTAAGTCGAATTTTCACTCTCTCCTTATTTTTCTGGTTTAATGGTTAACAGAATTGATTACGCTGATTACAATGGAGAGTTACGAGGCTAGCACTGTACTCTCACTGTAGCCTACACTAATCACAATGAAAAACACTGGAGGTAAATGGGGGGCTCAGTAGAGCTTTAGCCTATGTCCTCAGAAATACATTTTAACCCAGATGCGGTAGCTGATAGTGAGGTATTGGGAGGTGAATGTATGGCACTGGTACTTACAGACATGAATGTGTTAAAACAGAGGATCGACAGGACTTCGGAGGATATCAACAGGAAAGTAGGGGTGTGGGTGCGTGGGAGAACGTGCTGACTGACGTCAGTGTGCCAGTGTCAGTGTTGGCATATGCAGCCTTTGTCCCTTACTCACCTGCACCCTCAGAGCTGTGTAGAGACTGAACCCAAGGAGGGCATGCCAACGGGGGAAGGGGCAGACCAGACTGACACGCTTACCTGTGGCAGAAGCCAGGCAAGGACGCACACCTACTACCCTCTGTGAATGGCAAAGCTTGTATGAATGGCAACTTGAGTGTATATGCCACTTTGTGTATATGACGTTCATGTCTGTGGATGTGTTGGTCATTTAGGGTCTATATGTTACATGTACGTAACGGCCCTATGGGTCGTTCTGGCTCTGACAAGGCTTACTTACTTACTACTTAGGTTACATGTACATATTTGCACATACGTCTGTGCATATAATTTGGATGTCCCTGAAGTGATGGTGTGTTAGTACACTGGCATGCCTACGTGCCTGGGCTGGCATGGCACCCCCCTGCGGCCATGTGTCTCTCACTCACCCAGGAGCTGCTGCATGTGTCTGCCTGGCCTGGCTGACTAAGCCTCCACTGCCGCCCGCCCTACCTCTTCCACTCTGTGTGGCCCGGCAGGGTCAGGGTCTGCCAGCATCCAGGGTCAGGGACACTCAGCTGGTCAGGGGAGGACAGCAGTGAGCCACACCAGGCCCACATCTCTCTAATGAAGAGACAGGCTCTCAGGTTATCCAGACAGACCGTGGCATAATTGGTCTAATGAGATGAGAATGAGGCCTGTGCTGCTCAGGTATCTTTCTACCATGGTTAATGGGTTGTCTGGTTGTCTGACGGAAGACTAAGTTGTTGTTTGTATGGTCAGAAACATTTCAGATTGTTCTATTTGGCAAACACATTTCTGAGACATTTTTATGCATCATCATTGATCCTAGACAATTGTATTCTGTTGTAAAACGTGTAATACTGCAATGCATCTATTATCAAAATATAGACCTATTAGCCTAATGTTGTTAATGTATTCAGTTGAATTGTACTTTTTTGAAAATTATTTAGAAATGTCATATAAAAATGCATTTTGGGCAGTATTTTAGGGTCCGCCACTCCTTCGTCAGACGCAATTCTTCCTTGGAAAGCCTATTCATTTTAAGCAAGGCCATTGTGAAATTATTGCATAGAACACAGTAACGGAAAGTTGATGATTGCATTTTTACCACAATGTTTTATAGAGATTGCAATCGATTTCCTTTACTCTGCTATTGACCTATCCGACTGGGCAAAATCTGGTTGAATCAACGTTGTTTCTACGTCCTTTCAATAAAATAATGAATTCAATGTGATGACGTTGAATCAACGTGGAAAACTGATTGGATTTGCAAAAAGTAATCAACGTAAGGGAATTTCATATTTTTTACACCCTACTTTTACCCTATGTTTTTTGTTGGTTTAATAGAGAATTCACGTACTCAACCAAATGTAATTTAAAATTAGACGTTGAACTGATGTCTGTGGCTAATGGGATGGGCCTGCCTGAAGTTTGCGACAACCGCATATCTTATCTGGCCTTGACCTTAGTCAAGTGTCCATTTATAATGTTGGATAATGAGCCTGATATTGCTATTGGAAACACAGATACACTGTTTAATTTCATTGTTTGATTACCTTTATGAATTTGTATTATTCACATGTCGCTAACGCAGGATCACTGATAGGATACCTTCCCCTTCTGTAAATGCTTTTAATGTAGAGTCCCCCCCCGTCGTCAACTCTGCTAATGGCCATCTCTAAAGTAGCAGAGGTGTTCATTGGAGACCTCTCCACACCACTCTCACGGTGTGAGAGAAAAACAAACGTTGTGTTTCAAGTGGATGATTCACCATATAGGTATCCAGCAAGTAATGACAATGACACCACTCGTCTGTTCTCAAAGTTAGAGAATAGGCTGCTGCAAACTTTTTGTGCTCACCTCTGCTCTGCGTACAGGGACTCGCACGCCCTTTGGAACACATCACCCCCTGACATCGCTGTCCATGTTTTCCTAAAGCCAACGAATAAAACCCTTCTGTATCCGATGCACACAAATGGCATACAAGTATGCCTACTAAATGTTTTAAAAGAAAAATGGATGGTTGTCAAACGCGTAAATTAGCAAAGGTTTAATTTACTGTAGTTTACTCAAAGTTGTGCTGCCTGCACTCATTGCCTATTCGTTTTCAAAGAACGTTTCATTGCTGTCTTGGTGTAGGTTTGCACTAAATCAGACAATAAAAAAAACGTCTTAACGGCTTAAAGGCTTATTTGAAACTTTTTCAATTTACACTTTTTGTTGGAGTTAATTGGAAAGGAGTGCTTCGACGAGGAGTGAGTGTTTTGCTCCCTTTCCCCTAGTCTTGGATATATTGTGTTAAGAAGATTTACAAGAAGTTCAATGCAGATAATGATTATACAAAAGCAAATTTCACATTATGTCGCTGAACAAATTCTTTAAATGTTTATGCTAATGAGGTTTCTCTTCAGGTTCGTACAAAATTGTGTGAAAATGGGGTGTAAACCTCATTTACATTTTTATTGAAGTTCTGTTATTCTGTTATTGTTAATATTTTGTCACCATAGATTATGCTCATTTGCACACACTGTACATATACTTTTCTATTGTGTTATTGACTGCATGTTTGTTTATTCCATGTGTAACTCTGTGTTGTTGTTTGTGTCGCACTGCTTTGCTTTATCTTGGCCAGGTCGCAGTTGAAAATGAGACCTTGTTCTCAACTGGCCTACCTGGTTAAATAAAGGTGAAATAAAATTAAATAAATGCTTAACTCATACAAAATTGCGGATTTGAAGATAACAACGAAAAAATAAGGTTTAGATTTTGAAAAGTGATATGAGTATAAATTATATATTTTAGTTAGGCTATAAAGGAGCACATTCTTGGATTTTAAAGGTGTTTGTTGGTTTTTCGATTATTAGCCTTTATCTTTTCAATTTCCCGCTGTATGAAGCAATCAAAATCGAAAATATAAGGACTCTTTTAATTATTTTACAACAAATGATTTCATTACCTCATATCTCCCCAAACCTAAAAGTTTTTCTCTGCCAGTGAATTTGCTGAATATGTTCATATCAACGAAAGTCGCACAATTAGCCTAGACATAGGCCTATGTCATTTATACTTATGAATTTCCTTATCAAAATCAAATCAAATCAAATGTTATTGGTCGCATAGACATATTTAGCAGATGTATTGCAAGTGTAGTGAAATGCTTACACACAAATCTAAAAGTAAAATAATGGAATTAAGAAATATATAAATATTAAGAACAGCAATGTCGGAGTGGCATTGACGAGAATACAGTAGAATACAGTATATACATATGAAATGAGTAAAACAGTATGTAAACATTATTAAAGTGACCAGTAGCATACAGGTGCTGGCGTTCCTTAAAATAAGTGAAATGTACAAGCAACTCACTTTGCAACAACTTTCTGGATTACATTTCGGAATACTTTTCCAAAGTAGGCCTACTGATGTATGAAGAAAATAGACAAGAAATTGGAAAAACTGACACATAGTCCTGACCTAACTAAAACATCATAGAAACTCCCAATCCATGTAGAAAGCCTATATTCTGTCTGAAATAAAACCAGGCATATGTTTTTTTAATGAAAAAAAATGTACACTAATTTATACAGCAGTCTAATTTATCAAATCAAATTAAATCAAATCAAGTTTATTTTATATAGCCCTTCATACATCAGCTAATATCTCGAAGTGCTGTACAGAAACCCAGCCTAAAACCCCAAACAGCAAGCAATGCAGGTGTAGAAGCACGGTGGTTAGGAAAAACTCCCTAGAAAGGCCAAAACCTAGGAAGAAACCTAGAGAGGAACCAGGCTATGAGGGGTGGCCAGTCCTCTTCTGGCTGTGCCGGGTGGAGATTATAACAGAACATGGCCAAGATGTTCAAATGTTCATAAATGACCAGCATGGTCAAATAATAATAATCACAGTAGTTGTCGAGGGTGTAGCAAGTCAGCACCTCAGGAGTAATTGTCAATCCTGAGTTCAATGTTTCCTGATTTTCCATGTAGACCTTCTTTTAAAATGCCAGTGAAAGAGTTAATCTGCACATGCCAGGTCTCCTGTCATCCAGACGCGAAAAGAATCGAGAAATATAAGGCCAAAAGGGTTTCTCCATTGATATAGTTGAACACGTTGAACATTGAACACGTTGAACATTTTCTGTTATGTTAATACAATACGAATTATTTTATTTGTTTAACTGAAACACTTTATTTTTGTATAAATTGCATGTTTAACTTGTATGAGGCAACAGGTAGAGTTGCCTATAACACGTTCCATGTGAGTGCAGACTATTCGCCTCTGCTAAAATATTATATTCGCACAACTTGGAACTAAGGTTTTTGAGTAGGTTAATGGGCTATATTTGGTGTGTATGCTATTGATTAACATGTTTTATGTCATGTTTTTGAATAGGCCTAAATATATAGGCAATTGCTCTCCCATGAAAGGGCACATATCCCAATCAATATTCTCTTGAATTAACAAATCAACACATTTCAACTGGCCTATAAGCACACTGAAGTATTTGCACACTATTCCCAACACTTACAGGGAGAAATATAGTTTACTAATGAGTTTGGCCATTCAATAGATTTTCCATCCGTGAAATAATCACTTTCTATACAGCCTAGGCAAGGCCTAGGCCTATACATATTTATGCACCAATTGTACTGTAAAATTTAGTAGATTTTAGCCTGCCAGTTTGGATTTTTAACTGCATTTATTTGTAGGTGCTTGGGTTTATTCTGCTATTATTAATTGAAACTGGATTTTACTGACGGTGACAAAGTGGCACAAATGGCTCGCTGGCGGGAGTGCCAACCAGTCTTTCCAGCTCCTTCATTTCCATCGTCCTCTTGGCAGACTCCTATGATGATGTCGTCACTCTTTAAGCATTAATATTGTAAGTGCCGCGCGAGGAAAAAACAGTGGCAGCATGTTTAATTGTCTTGGCCAAAGTCTTAACTTCACTACTTTTAATGAGTTTGAAATGTTTTTCAATAGGCTAGATCATCATATTTTGAAATGTAGTCTACTGTGAATATGTGAAATCACTATTGTGGCATTTGGCCTATATCATACCATGGCCTGTCTGCTTGTTGTAACACAAGGCATCGTGGAGTTGTTAGTTAAGAGTTCACACTGGTCTGTAGGCCTGATGTTTTTCGCGGTCTTTTAGGAACAGTCACGAGCAGCAGGTCTAGGTGGGGTCAAGTCTTCGTTGAATGAGAGCGTGCGAACAGCATCTTTCTGCTCCCTGTCAGTCCAGACATGTTATTGAAAATTATGACAAATAAATGAAATGAGAGACACAAAGGTAACCATGTGAGACACTGGTTGAAAATAGCGATACAAATGGCAGGGCTAGCTCAAGCAATTCAGCAGGTAGCCTGAGAGGAGCCATTTAGACGTTCTTTGAGTGAGTAAATAAATGTAGGCCAATCATGTAAATTAACGAAAATGTCTGTATGATAACACATTTAGCTTTAAAAAAATACAATTATTGATATCCATAGACTGTACCTTGGCTTATTGGAGAATATAACATGGTGCCAATGTAGGCTAGCATGTGTTGCCAATGTGAAGGCCTAGGCCCTAAGGTTTTCAAATGGTTTAAGAAATATAGCTGTGAACAACATAACTGTTAGTGTTTTATTCATGTTAAAGGTCTATAGGTTTTAAGTTTTTACTCTCACAATGCATGGATGGATTTGTCAGTTGAAACAACAAGTTATTAACATGATTTGCAACAGAGAGCTAATAGAATGTTTTACATACAGTAAAGTGTTCTGGCACCATTTGAATGAATTGTATTCATAAAGAAATGCTAGCTACTTGCTGCAAACCTTGTGCTGCATTTTGACTGTCTCTATATGAGGGATGCCAAACGCTCAGCCTGCTGCACAGACTTTGTGGATGCTCTAGTTTAGAGCGCCTGGCTAAAATTGTGCTCAGGAGCATTTAAAAAAAAAATCTTTAAATGGTTCAACTAGTGAGAAATATAGCCTATGTGATTATTAAAAAAACCTGTGAGTTTGCATCATTTACTATCATCCTAAATTAAGATCTAGAATTGTTTTACCATATCTAATTCATGTATATGACGCTACTTTCTATGATGTGGACAGTATGTGTTACTACATTATACAAGCGTACGTAATGCTTTAAATTGTTCCTTTCGGTCCCCTTTTAAACCTCTGAAATCGTCATTTTCTTACATTTAGCTCAACATTAAATGACTTCACCAATCAGCGCGGATAGAGCAGCTTGCTATGGAGCGGGCAAGCTATTTACATGCATTGGACAGACACGAGATGTGTCGTGTGTGAGATCCAACTGAAATTTTGCAGGTGGGGAGAGAACGAGAGTGGTTGGATGGGGAGGCTTGAGTTGAAGCGCTGGGCATCTTGTTGTTATGACATGCATTATCTGAATTAGGCCCACATAATTATACCTATGGAGGAGCAGCTTCTATGGAGGAACTTTGAATGTCTTTGAACTTCAGAAAGTTGGCTTAACATTGGAACAGCTCACTAGCTAGCTAACAAGCTTGTGTGTGCAGAGCGGCACCAGAATAAAAACGTCTTACCTTTTTAATAAATCCAATATGAAATGTGATAACTATAGTATCCTTAACTAACATTGTTAATCCATTCTTCTCTAATTAAATCTCTCTCTCCCTAATTTCTGAATCAAGTTTGCAATGTCAGTAGGCTACTAGACTTTGCTTCTTCGGAGGGGAGGGGCCTACACACACACACACACACACACACACACACACACACACACACACACACACACACACACACACACACACACACACACACACACACACACTGGCAAAGATTTTCAGCTGGCAGGCAGACACTGGAATACGTTTCTGAGTGACAGGTGCTTTGCATATGCGATTTGTTGCAAAATGCCCAGAACATAAAATAACGTTATTAACCGGTTCTGTTTTGGAACAGTATAGATCACTTTCGTTCACAGTTCTGATTCTGTTCCTCAAAACATTTATTTATTTTCCGGTTTGCGGTTCTAGTCCCTGAACCGGTTCCAACTGCTACGTGCAACCTCATATCCCCCCTCTCGCAAAATTGATTTCAATGTGATAATCAATGAGTGATTGACAAAACAGTGTTGCCTTTCTCTTTATGTTTTGGTGACCCCCGAATCAAAATACAACATTCCAAACTGTAGCTGACTGTGTTCTGCAGGTTGTCCTCTAACCAGTGATGTGGTTTTTGTGTTGTGGTAGTTTCAACAACAGATTGTACAATATTAGGAGGATATATATACAATTCATATATATCCTCCTAATATTGTACAATATATATACACTACCGTTCAAAAGTTTGGGGTCACTTCGAAATTTTCTTGTCTTTGAAAGAAAAGCTCATTTTTTGTCCATTAAAATAACATCAAATTGATCAGAAATACAGTGTAGACATTGTTAATTTTGTAAATTACTATTGTAGCTGGAAACAGCAGATTTTTTATGGAATATCTACATAGGCGTACAGAGGCCCATTATCACCAACCATCCCTCCTGTGTTCCAATGACACGTTGTGTTAGCTAATTACATTTACATTTAAGTCATTTAGCAGACGCTCTTATCCAGAGCGACTTACAAATTGGTGCATTCACCTTATGATATCCAGTGGAACAACCACTTTACAATAGTGCATCTAACTCTTTTAAGGGGGGGGGGGGTTAGAAGGATTACTTTATCCTATCCTAGGTATTCCTTAAAGAGGTGGGGTTTCAGGTGTCTCCGGAAGGTGGTGATTGACTCCGCTGACCTGGCGTCGTGAGGGAGTTTGTTCCACCATTGGGGTGCCAGAGCAGCGAACAGTTTTGACTGGGCTGAGCGGGAACTGTACTTCCTCAGAGGTAGGGAGGCGAGCAGGCCAGAGGTGGATGAACGCAGTGCCCTTGTTTGGGTGTAGGGCCTGATCAGAGCCTGAAGGTACGGAGGTGCCGTTCCCCTCACAGCTCCGTAGGCAAGCACCATGGTCTTGTAGCGGATGCGAGCTTCAACTGGAAGCCAGTGGAGAGAGCGGAGGAGCGGGGTGACGTGAGAGAACTTGGGAAAGTTGAACACCAGACGGGCTGCGGCGTTCTGGATGAGTTGTAGGGGTTTAATGGCACAGGCAGGGAGCCCAGCCAACAGCGAGTTGCAGTAATCCAGACGGGAGATGACAAGTGCCTGGATTAGGACCTGCGCCGCTTCCTGCGTGAGGCAGGGTCGTACTCTGCGAATGTTGTAGAGCATGAACCTACAGGAACGGGTCACCGCCTTGATGTTAGTTGAGAACGACAGGGTGTTGTCCAGGATCACGCCAAAAATAATTCAAGTTAATCGTTTTAAAAGGCCAATTGATCATTAGAAAACCCTTTTGCAATTATGTTAGCACAGCTGAAACCTGTTGTGCTGATTAAAGATGCCATAATACTGGCCTTCTTTAGACTAGTTGAGTATCTGGAGCATCAGCATTTGTGGGTTCGATTACAGGCTCAAAATGGCCAGAAACAAATAACTTTCTTCTGAAACTCATCAGTCTATTCTTGTTCTGAGAAATGAAGGCTATTCCATGCAAGAAATTGCCAAGAAACTGAAGATCTTGGGATGCTGGCCTTCTAGGCAGAGTTCCTCTGTCCAGTGTCTGTGTTCTTTTGCCCATCTTAATCTTTTCTTTTTATTGGCCAGTCTGAGATATGGCTTTTTCTTTGCAACTCTGCCTAGAAGGCCAGCATCCCGGAGTCACCTCTTCACGGTTGACGTTGAGACTGGTGTTTTGCGGCTACTATTTAATGAAGATGCCAGTTGAAACTTGTGAGGCGTCTGTTTCTCAAACTAGACACTCTAATGTACTTGTCCTCTTGCTCAGTTGTGCACCGGGGCCTCCCACTCCGCTTTCTGATTAGAGCCAGTTTGCACTGTTCTGTGAAGGGAGTAGTACACAGTGTTGTACGAGATCTTCAGTTTCTTGGCAATTTCTCGCATGGAATAGCCTTCATTTCTCAGAACAAGAATAGACTGACGAGTTTCAGAAGAAAGGTCTTTGTTTCTGGCCATTTTGAGCCTGTAATCGGGAGTTGTTGAGAGTAGTCTTCTCTTTTCAGCAGTAGGTATTTGTTTTCCAAACTGAACATTATTCCTGCGATTGTATTTTGAAATGTGCAAAAGGCAAACCTACAGCCGCAACCAGCCATAGAAATATAATCATGGCTGTTCTCATTCAAATCAGGACTGGAAGCCATTGCTAATGTATCCATGAGTTTAACAGTCAAATTGCCAGAGTAAGAGGTTCCGAAACCCTTCTATGTCTATGGCCACAATGCAGCAAGCTGCATATTTGACATGCATGCTGCACAAACTGCGACCTTCCAGATTGTAGGCATACAGAAAACTGCCAAAATAATGGAAACGCTTGAGTAAATGAGGGATACAAAGTATATGTTTTGGTGTGCGGTGCATTTTCCTGGCATGGTTTAGGTCCACTTGTATAATCTATCCCAAGGCGCATTGAAACTGTTCTGGCAACTCTCGGTGGCCTAACACCCTTTTAAGACACGTTATGTTGGTGTTTCCTTTATTTTGGCAGTTACCTGTATGCGCTTGTGATAACACTTAATACACTGTTATTTTTTTAGAAACTATTGATCCTCTGTGGCTAAATTATGCTCTCTGGTGTATTTTGAATATTGAGAGTAGACCCAGCCCCTGACTCACACACTTGACCAGTCACATTTATTTATTATGCAGTTTATTTGTATTTTTTTTATTCATCAGTTACCCAATCAAGTCAGGGCCCCCCAGTTACCCACGTGGGCACCCTACGTGCTGTGATTGATTTATTTTGATGATATACCATAAATCACCAACACAGATTTGCGCTGCCTACTCTATTAAGAGGCTGAAAATAGGACTTGCTTATTTTTTATAGAGAGGTGAGGTAGGCTGCAGTTTTCAAAATTCCGCTACTAAAGAGAGAAATGCATTGGGAGCAGTGGCTGGCTGACATAATTGATTATTGAATAACAAAACAAGAGATGGAGATACTGAAGATATGTAGGAAAGAAATATAGCTAATTACTGAGGTTTTATTTGTTATTGTATGTGGGTAGGTAGGAGATCATCATTGAAACAGAGCACTGCTGACAATAAAGGTTGTACACCTTAAAGGACAAGTGCAGTAAAAAAAAAAAATCTGTGTTTTATATATATTTCCACAATATGTGGAATAATACTGTGAAATTGTGAAAATAATGATAATTTGGTGGGATGGAGTTTTGGCCTGCAATGTGACATCACCTGGTGGTAAATTAGTTAATAGACCAATAACAAACCCACTAGGCACAGACGTCAACTCAACGTCTATTCCACGTTGGTTCAACATAATTTCATTCAAATGGAATGGCAACAATGTTGATTCAATCAGTGTGTGCCCAGTGTGAAGACAGTTCCAAACCTCTCTGCCAATAATAGCTAGTTTTCAGTTTCCCCCTCCTCACTTAGACCACTCCCAGACAGCCCTAGCAAAATTATTGCATGAGAAATTGCTCTTTGCTAAGATGCAATTTAAAAAAATGTATTTTTACCATTTTAATTGAAAACAATCACAGTAATGTACTTTATATAATATTGAGATAAAAACGGCTTCATTGGACCTTGAAAACCACATCACAGTTTTGAATGTGGGATATTTGCATGATTAAATTGTATCTGCTGTAGTGCTTCATAGGATGATTATGGTTTTAACAAAACATTTGCAGTTAGTCTGCTTTGCTTAGGTCCCTGTACTGGAAACCACTCCTTTCTTTCATGAAGGCCTAAACCGTTATTGTCTTGATTTCCAGATAGTGTCTCATCTTTTGTTCTCCCTGTATCAATATCCTGTTATTTTTGTGTGTGTGAGTCTTTGTATTTTATGCACGTATGCAGGTACATTTGCTCAGCACTCTCTCTCTGTCCCTCTCTCTCTCTCTCTCTCTCTCTCTCTCTCTCTCTCTCTCTCTCTCTCTCTGTCTCTCTCTCTCTCTCGCACACAGACTCACATACAGACTCACACACACTCACCCTATAAAGTATGTGTATCTTCAATTGAGATGTTCCTCTTATTTTAATGTCAGTTTTGTCTGTCTTTTGTTAGATGCTCATCGTGTTCTGCAACAATGGGTATTAGAGAAAGCAACAGAAATTGAACAGAAACCCAGGGATATATTGTCCTTTATTGTGCATTGTGACAGTTGATGGGTGTGAGCCAGACCATCTTGAAGCCAACTACTAAATGCTGGTGTGATGCTGTCTTCATCATTCTAAGATTAAGCAGAAATAGTGCATGATACTGCAGCATATTAACTAGAGATTAGATTATATCGGTAGTACAGAGTGAGCGTGCACTAATACAAATGTGTTTTATATCATCATTGTTGCAAATGGTGGACCAGAAATAGAGACGTTCTTCCATTTTTACGGCAATTACGAACCCTGCAAACCCAACCCAAAGAACAATCAGACATCCACTTATTCAGACCGTTACAGATGCCTCTGCAAACTGTCCAGCAGTTGTAGAAGAAAGAGATGCATCATGGAGGCAAGGTACTCATTATTAGTCACAAACATGGACGAAACAGCCATTGGAGGCTTTTGAGAAATAAAGCTCAATGATTTATCTGCAGACTCTCCTGTTTTTGGACTGGTGTTGATGAGATTGGGCTGAATGTGCCATAGCTACAGTTGTACCGGAACAGTACCCATTTCCAACCATTGTATTTCTCGTTTGCCTATTCGATATGTTGGTGTTCCTCCTTTTACCCTCCGTAATAGACATGCAGTGTACTGTATATGCTTTGGTTTTAAAGCACCCAGCGTTACATTGATGCATCTTCTCTCAGGGTGGGAAAAAGGGTGGGTTTGTTTCCCCCTCTTTGTTCCTGTGGTAAATCCAAGACCAGCTGCCGGTTGTGGGGTCTGGTGGGATTTTGGAGCAGTGTGTTTTCTCTTGCCATCCTGTGCCAAGGTGGCGTTACGCAAGCAGAAAGAGAGGGTGGGGGTAGTGAGATGAGGCAATGGCGGCCATACTGGAGATGGAAGCAGACTGAGGGTAGCTAGGATTGGTGTACGAGAAATACATGTCGCCTGAACTTTGCCAATGTGTCAGATAGGAACTTGTCGATTTGGCAAATTGTGCACTGTCGGACAGGACTGCGTACACTCTTTCTCTCCCGCTCTCCCTCTCTCGCTCTCCCTCTCTCATTCTCTCTCCGGCTCTCTCCCTCTCTTTGCCACTAACCCCCCCTCCTTTCTCCTTTCCCTCCCTTTCAGCTCTTGAAGCTAACGCATTGGCTGGGCTACAGGCATCTTGTTGCCAAATAGGTGGGCCCTACTCGTGTTGGCAAAGGCTCAAGCAATGGTTAGGGAAAGAACGCGGAGAGGACGAGAGACGGCGAGAGAGAAACAGAGAGAGAAAGAGAGAGAGTTGGAGAGAAAAGGGGAAAAAAGAAGCAGCACTCGGCTTTGCCAGCGGTCGTACACGCTCGTCCAACATTGATTCGGTTCTCTCCTTTTTTTCCTATTCTGTGCTCTGCACTCCCCAGCCCCCCCGCCTGTGTGTGTCTCTGAGTCGTACGCGGGGCCCACAGATCTGAGCAAACACCACTACCAATTACGCTTTGCCAAGGATTTTTTTTTGCTTTATTTCCTCCTTTTTGGGGGGGAAGCGCAAAAGAAGAGTGTTTATTTTAAGTGTGTCTATTCCAGTTGTTATATTTAGATAATTTTTGTTCTTAAATACCATTCACCATTTCTTTTTTTTTACCATATTTCCATTATTTCTCAATATCAGTTTTCTTCTCTTTAAATTTGGGTATTTTGTCTTTCCGTCCCAGATTTAACCAGCGATCCTTTGCGGCATTACGCTGTGACCCCCAGAACACCCGGGGGGGTATCTTGTTTTGTTTAACTTTGTTCCACTGCTTACTGTGGACAACTGGAGATTCCTGAGATCTTCTGCTAATTATCTTTTTTACCCTCAAGTTTTTTCATCTGCACATTTTTTACACCCTGTCAAACCAGCACTTGCTGTACATTTGTGAGTGTGGAAAAAAAGTGGTGTTGGAGAATTCTTTTTCATTTTGAACGTTGTGCCAAATTTATGATGAGAGTGCAAAATGGTAACTACCAGACCGTCTGTCTTCCTCTTGCAGTGTGTTTTTGTGGTGATTTCTGTCCGCTTTCAGTTTGTTGTTGAAATGTGAGTCTGGTTAGACTTCTTTTGCATGGCAGCAGGAGAGATAGGAAATGGTATGGCAGATCTTTTAGCAGCACATTTTAACAGTGGTCTTGTGGCGGCTAAGATTGGCGGTGAACGACCGGTGTGTGGCAACCCTGGCACAGGAACACTATGGCGAGATCTAGGCATTGTCGCTGAGCGATGTGTAGTGAAGGTATTATAGTATAGCTGAATAACTTCTCCTTTACAGTGGATGTAAAAAAAAAAAAAGTGTTTGCTTTGGCTTGAATTTTTTTATCTCGTTTGTCTTTTAAATTTCAATTAATCTGTTATTACAGTTTAATATAGTTTTTAAATGTGCTTTCAGATTATAATTTTTTGTAACCAGTAATTTACTATTTGCATTGTAATTGTATGTATGTACCTACAGTATTATTACATTTTGGATATGATTATTATGATTATGATTATTATGATTATGATTATTATTAGCATTATTATGTCAATTAGTGGTATTGTTGGTATTGCTAGCCCTGGATAGTAAGTAGTTTCTGAACTGTATCCCCTCTATTGGCAGTGCATTAACATTCCATCAAAACAGAAATTATTTTTGGGAAAAATGTCAGTAAATTGCCTCATCGCTCTTCTATCTTCAATAACTGATCTTCAGCTGCTTGCATGACACCATACAACATGAGAATAACAGAGCACCCTCTCTCTCTATCTCTCTCTCCCTCTGTTAGGATGAATTTCATCCCTTCATCGAGGCCCTTCTCCCCCATGTCCGTGCCTTCTCCTACACCTGGTTCAACCTGCAGGCACGCAAACGCAAGTACTTCAAGAAGCACGAGAAGAGGATGACAAAGGATGAAGAGCGCGCAGTGAAGGACGAGCTGCTGGGTGAGAAGCCCGAGATCAAGCAGAAGTGGGCGTCGCGGTTGTTGGCCAAGCTCCGAAAGGACATCCGGCCCGAGTTCCGTGAGGACTTTGTGCTCACCATCACAGGCAAGAAGCCCCCCTGTTGTGTTCTCTCCAACCCCGACCAGAAGGGCAAGATCCGCCGTATCGACTGTCTCCGCCAGGCCGACAAGGTGTGGCGGCTGGACCTGGTGATGGTCATCCTGTTCAAGGGCAGCCCCCTGGAGAGCACGGACGGAGAGCGGCTGGTCAAGTCGCCCCAGTGCTCCAACCACGGCCTGTGCGTCCAGCCCCACCACATCGGCGTGTCCGTCAAGGAGCTCGACCTCTACCTGGCCTACTTCGTCCACTCACCAGGTCAGTTGGTGAACTCCGTACAGCTTTCTCTGTCTATTTCACACAAATACACACACACACACAAACACACACACACACACACACACACACACACACACACACACACACACACACACACACACACACACACACACACACACACACACACACACACACACACACACACACACACACACACACACACACACACACAGGTCAGTATGTAAGGCCTTTTGCAGCCACACCCTGAGCCTTGCCAAACCCTGCTCCTCTCCGTGCACCACCTGACCAAATGCTAGCCTGTGATAAATAAAGAGAATCGCCTCCATGTGAAACGCCTTATCAACATTACAATTATAATACAACACATTACAGAACACATTTGACACCACTGACACACCATTTAGTTTGTGTGTTGTTTTTGAGTTGTCTATGTGTCTTTAAATGTGTGCTTATCCAGAGATAAAGTCTGTGCTGGTAAATTTGTTCAGGTGCTTGTGTGCAAATTTGTCTGAATTTAAATATGCATGTTTAGGGGTGTGTTGTCTGTAAACAAACACATCTGCAAATGTGTTTGTCTCTGCGTGTGCTAATGTGCACAGTAATTGTCTGGCTATAAATGAGTGTCTAAGGCTGTTTTGTGTGTGTGTGTGTGTGTGTGTGTGTGTGTGTGTGTGTGTGTGTGTGTGTGTGTGTGTGTGTGTGTGTGTGTGTGTGTGTGTGTGTGTGTGTGTGTGTGTGTGTGTGTGTGTGTGTGTGTGTGGCGTGTGTGTCGTATGTGGTGTGTGTATGTGTGTGGTGTGGTGTGTGTGTGTGTGTGTGTCAGTAGCAGTCTGTCGTGTGTCTGTGGGCTGAAGAGCATGGTGACAGCTGGCCCAGTCCCAGGTTGTTTGGGAGGCAGGCGACTGGGGCAGGGAGAGCCACCCCGTCTCCAGCCTCAGCCTCCCGCGCTCTACTCTCTCTGGCACCGCAGCCCACCTCACAGTCAGCCCTGCTTCGGTCGCTTCGCCAACACACACTCGCTCCCGCTCTCTCACACACACGTACACTCTCTCACACACACTCTTATAGCTTATACACGGAGACTCCCATACACTAATGCAAACAAACACACACACACACACACACATGCACACTGCGTACAGAGACAGCCCTTCTCTATATTAGATCGTCAGTTTGGTTTAGTTTGTTTATGCACTTTTTTATTTGTCCAAATTCAACACAGGTGTTTCCTCAACAAACTTTATATGATACTCTATAAGCAGTCCTTTTTCATCAGTTACTTGTATGGAACATGTAGATACTTACTTTGGAATGGGAAATGTAATGTTGAAATAGAGGAGACCCCGGTGCCAAGGAAATGTATAATATATATTGAATTTTACGTTTCTCTTAGTCTGGTGGATACACAGAGTCCCCCATGTCAGAGGTCAAATGTTCCGCAGAATTTTAAAGATGAATTTGTCGTTTATTATATATTAGCTGTATAGATAGTTTGTCTTGGGTATCACAAAAATAATGCCACACTTTGTTTTGTAAATTATCTTAAGTAATAATAGTAATAATAATATCATTTTTTCAATAATACATTTGAACCTGTCTCTGATTACACAAATTCATTTATCTTTTTCTAGTCCATGACTTTGATCATGAGAAAAGCAATAAGGACTGCATGAAATAGTTTTGAGTCTTGACATAGCACATTTTTCATGTTTATGAAGTAACCTTGCAATTTCTGTCTGACAATACATTTGCTGTTTGAAGATTTTGCTTTTGGTGTTCATTATTTTCTATAACTGAACAGTCCACTGTGATCGTGCTAAAACAAATCTTCCATTTATTTTCTGTGTTTCCTATTGTTGGTTAGCAATGAAACACTAATGTGAAAAGTGTAGTCAGGTATGCTGTGGGTGCAGTTAGTTGATTGACTCAGGTATGGGCTGATGGAACCCTCTCGTACGTAGAACCCTCTCCTGCGTCGGTTATCCATTAGTATAGGGCTAAAGAAACGTATTGTCTTACACCAGGCAAGCGTACAGTTACAGAGCCCTAATTCTGCTTCTTGGCACCGTGATGCTGCAGGCTCTGTGACAGAGTACCCCATGCCGTGTTCTTTTCAGCACAGTGTGTAACTCAGCGTCAGTTAGCTGGGCCTCTGTGAGCTCGTCTTCCTGTTTCACAATGTGCTGCCGCTAACCCAGGCTCAGATTAGCTCCCTGTGAAGCCGCCCCTTAGAGCTTAGCTCTTTTACCCTGTGCCAGTATTCACCAGTCATCCCGATACTGTTTTACCCTTCAGTGTGTGTGTGTGTGTGTGTGTGTGTGTGTGTGTGTGTGTGTGTGTGTGTGTGTGTGTGTGTGTGTGTGTGTGTGTGTGTGTGTGTGTGTGTGTGTGTGTGTGTGTGTGTGTGTGTGTGTGTGTGTGTGTGTTTACGTATGTCAAGATTCATTTATTTTCTGAAACTTAAATGGTTGCTGCAGTTCAGCTAAATTAAATATAGTATTCCCTCACTTCCCACTGGGCACAGACGTCAGTTCAGCGTCTAGTTTTGGTTTACATTTGGTTGAGTTGTCAGCTAACGTGAATTCAACTGAATTTTTTTCCCACAGTGTCATTGGATTTTGGTTAAAAGATGGGTAAAATAGGTAATTCCCTTATATTGATTATTTGTTGCCAATGCAATCAGTTTTCACATAGAATATTTTGGTTAAATGATGTGGATTCAACGTCAATTCAACAATTTTTTGCCCAGTGGGTTGGCTTTGTGCCTCTGTACAGGGTGGTATTCCATCATAAATCATTGTTTTTTTGTTACCTTTTGATGAAATCGTTGTTTCCCTGCATCTTTGTCCACACTCATGTCAGAGAATAGAAAGTGTTTTAAAAGCTGGGTCTAAGCTGCCCTTGTTGGCAAATGCACAAGCCTTCCAGGCCTCCTCACTTCTACAGAGACGGCATAGAACTGTCGGTGGACAGCCATAGGCTCCACCTAGTTCTCCTGCTCATAAGCTTCACCACCGTAACACCTCAACAGCAGCCCACACTACCTCCACTGTACACTGCAAGAATGAAAAGTACCATCTTAAAAAGCATGAACCAGTAGAGCCTCTGAAGGAGATGGGGTTAAAAGTTCACTGAGTGTAAGGGAGAGAGGGGGAACAGTGAGTGGTTCCATTTTAACCTTTGGAGTGGCAACGTTACCGCTTTATTCTTAGCTCCCTATCCCAGGGTGTCTGTGTCTTTCGGAAGCTATCAGAGTCCAGGCCTTATCAGTGCATCTGAGCTGTCGGTGTGCTACAGTTCTCCTGCCCACTGATGTCACCGTCGCCAGCTGCAGGTTTTTCCCCTGCAGTATGAGTGACAGGAGACTCCTCTCCTCCTCTGCAGTAGTGCTTTTGTCCAATTATAGACTTAGGCCTTATGGGCAGAGCAGTGAGGGCTAGCTATTACTGATCAAAGCAGCTTACACTGCTGCTCCACAGCTGCAAGGCCCCTTATCAAAAGTATTTTAGACAAATACCTGGCTGTTCACCCAACGTAATGCAATTGCATTTAACCTGTAAGAGTCAAGTCACCCAGGACTGGTTGTCCTGAGGTAATTCCTGATGCTGCTGATGATAATGGTTCAGGGATGTGGAGGAAGAACGGGCTGAGCTCATCTTTGATCAGATGTTGAATAAAGCACGGCTCAGCCAGTCAGGCCCTGCCAAGGCCCAGCTCAGGTCACTGCGCGATGGGAAAAGTTCATGTTTTTTTGCAGTGTGTTCCATATTTGTCAGTCTGATGAATCGCCGCTGTTCCAGTATTAGTCATGTTTGGAGCGTGCTCCCTCTCATACGGCTCTCATTACTGCTCTGTTATGATAAAAATATGTTTCTGAGTGCACCCCTAATCTGTCCACCATGCTAGGAGAGATCTTGTCCAGGGATGTGCATTGTTGGGTCGCTGACCTATGCCAGCTCCACGGTGCGGTGAACTCTGGCGCTGACCCGCCGGGACAACGAGCCCATCTCCATCTCCCAGACTCTCCATCTCGCAAACCACGGGAGAGGACAGAGAGAATGATTTAACCAAACCGAACAAAGAGAGTGAGAGCCTTGGAGACCAACAGAGACTTAAGACTTAACACCCTGTCAACCCTATCTATCGTACAGATTTAATATGATTTGCACAATATCCTGAGTTTTAAAAGGAGATAATGGTATTATCAGATTTTTCGAATGAATATGATGTGGCCAAAAATGACGCAGTATTTCATTTACCCAAAAAATACAGCCAGCCCTTTGCGTCTTTGTCTTTGCCTATTATGAAGGCAGGCCTGGGAAGGTTTGGGGGTTGTGGATGGGCGTTGGTCCTATGTTCTCTGATTCTGCTGTTGCACCATTCTGTCTCATACTGTCTCTGTCCCTGTGCCCAGACACAGAGAGAGTGTGGATGGGACCACACGGTCATGTGGATCCTTTAAGTCTGGGTACGTCATGCTTTGGCCAAGAGTGTTTGTCTCTCAGATATAGGGTGATGAAGGAAAAGCGGCGGACGTTAAAAGTATTTTAAAAAGAACTATGAGTTTTACAGGGAAAAATATCTGCTCTTTTCCTTGGCCGATAAACAAACTGAACTGCAGACTTCTGGAAGAAGAACAGAACTGTGTTCCTCCAATGTTCTGGCATGGGTCTGTAACCCGGGCCGACAGAGAAATACTGAGAACCGGCGCGACGGGGGCCACATTCATCTCGTGTGAAAAACACCCCGTGAACGCTCTCAGTGGAAAGTTTAATATGCTGTTGTCATTTGAATAAATGCACCAATAATGTTTGACCGTCGGCGAGCCACTCATGACAGAACAGTGTCATTGACACAGTGGCGTTTTTAATATGCAAAGGGTGCAGGGATCTCAAACAGTCTAGCTTGGCCTGTTTTCAGGGCCCTAGTTTTCCCAGTTCCCTTTTTGTGTGTGTGAGGAGCGCAGAGTGTATGGAATCCCTGGTAAACAGATTATTCGAGCGTGATAGGAAGTCTGAGGAATAGATGAAAAGACTCAACCCGTTAGGCAGTTAGGATTGCAGGGACACTGTGCGCTCCTTAACCACTTTTACCCATAATTCCTCCATAATCACAGTGCATTTACTGGCTTGTTAGTACACGGGCATACTTTATCACAGTATCCCATTTTCTTTATAAAAACAATACATTCACAGGGTCAAGTACATAATATAACTGTCTCCTTTAGGCATCTTGGTTTTAGCTGTCCCAAGAAAAAAGGTGTTTGTTTTTTAAATTGCATATTACAAATAATTCATTATTTTATGAAAAATGTTATCTACAGTGACTGAGGATTGTAATGGTATACCCTTTTGGCAGCATTTTTTATTTTATTTTTCTCTTAATTATGATTTTGTGCTTATCATTTTGTTTTTACTGATTTTAAATGGACACATATTTACCGGAAATACTTAAAAAATATTTATCGTAGTTAAATAACACATTATAGCAAGCACAGCATCATGGGCACGGAAACATATACAATTGTTTAGTTGTCTCAGCCCTCCTTAAAATATGATTTTGTTCATCTTCATCTGAATGAAAAGAGGGGCTAGAAGGAGGATGAGCTGGGATGTTTGTTTTTGTATTTTTTGTATAGTTTTTTGTCTCTAATGCTGTGTCGTCTCACTGCTTGATTTCTTATAGCCTTTTTGTACAGACGCCAGGCATGAAATCTGTCTGTTCCCAAAAACATATACCCACGCAGGAGGGGTGGACTGGCCTTTCTCAGCTCCCTGTGCCGAGGAGCGAGGGAGCGAGAGAAGGGATGAGAGCTGCCCGCCCAGTTCCCAGACAGATTCTGATCCGCTCGCGCTCGGCCCAGTAGAGCAGAGCCAGGGAAAGGCTGCCCTGTAATTGGGACAGCTCTTTCCGTACGGAACCTGTGACAGTGGAGTCACAGACAGTCTGGGAATATTGATACGTAATCTCTATCAGTATGTTATTTACTCCCTATCAAATTCTGCCATTTTAATAGAGTAGCAACATAGTTTCCCCAAAAAATGTTTTATGAGAACTCTAAATATTTCATTCTATATCTATTATTATGATTGATTGTATTATTGTTCGTGGTATTATTAGTAGTAATTGTGGCCGTAGTGACATCACTCAATCTAATGTAATGTAAAAGAATAGCTCTAAATACAGATGATGCAAAATGCCATGGTGAAGACAAAGAGAGGCAGGGCAGAACTCAGTGTGGCTGGTTGGCAGCGTTTGGCACCCAAAGCTGCAGCTCTGTTTGGAAGGTGCCAGCTTTTCAAACCGCCGTACAGCCTCTGCCAGCCTCTCCTTCTGATCCTTTCTTTCTCTCGTTTTTAACCTTTCTTCGATGGTTTCGATGAACACTTCCCCCCTTCGCGGCCTCATCTCCCTCCTCCATGTCTGTGGCTTTTTTAGCGAACCGACAGGAAATATCAGTGCTAAAATGTAGATGATATATTATTTTATATTTATTGACCTCTTAATATTTCATAATATATTAATCACCATTTTATCAAACAGTGATACATTGTGAGAATATTTTCATATGACTTTTTAGTGTTGATACGTTCAGTGTGATTGTGCTGTAAGGGATACTGGTCCAACACAAAATGGAGGCTCATTCTCAGATCTTGCCCAATGAGAAAGGAGAATGACTTCATGCTAAATAACAAAATTGTATTCACTAAGTAACAACAGTAAACTGCATAGTAAACACAGTCTAAAAATAAAAATAACATAAAATAGTAATTCTTTATAGATTATTTCCCCAGCTGCTATAGCATTTTTTCACATCTCGCAGCTGAACTGGGAGAGAGAGAAGGTGGCTTGTGAGGGGGCGTGATGAGGGTTTGACAGGCGCACCAAAAAAAATTTAAAAATCCCAATTGACGTGTGTTTGCATCTGCGAGCGAGCCTCAAATCCATTTGGACAGAGACCTGGGCCTTCACGGAGAACATTCGGCCTGAATGATGGGAGAGCGTAAAACGATGGTTGTGGGGGTGGCTGGAATGACTCAATAATGATCAGAAAATTAGGCCCATTATTGACTTAGAGTAAACAGGCCTCTCTAAGTGTGAAAGGGCCCCATTCAGCAAGGACCAGGAGCACTGCTTCTTTCTTCCTTTTATGGATCCACCCATGGCCTCAAGAGACACTCTTTTGTTCATTGAAATAACAGGGAAGTGAGGGAGAGAGAGGTAAGGGCATCCCTCCCTTTGGAGGACATGGTATGGGGGCACTGACATACAGTAACAATACAGCTATGTCTGTGTATTTAGGCATTCTACATATGGATATAGCCTACAAGTTCTGTATGTATTGTAGAAACTGTAACTGCATGTAAAGTTTTTAATAGTTGGGCATGCTAATGCTACAATTACATTCCTAGCCCTGCAGACAAACACAGTTCTGTTTTAGTACAATATTAACTGCCATTCAGTGATATCATGATGTTTAATTCTGTCTGTGTTGATGAGCTGAGATTCCCTGGCGGTCTCAGACCCTCTCTGGTTCCGCATCACTTAAAGGCGTGTGCGCCGTCGGAGCTCTGCCACGCCAGCTGACAGCCAGGGGACGCAGGGTGTAAACTAGGTGCTAATGCGTCCTTTTGCCTGTTTGTCAGTGCAAATGTTTTAATTAATGGGAATCGAATAAATAAATAAACCCGCTACGCCTCTGAGCAGCTGAAAAACAAACACGCCTTTGCCAAACCAACAGAGAGAAGGAGACAGAGAGATATGGCCACTTTGAAACAGCACTTTTGATCATATCAAAACAATAATAGTATTCCCACTAGTTTTTTACTCTCTAAATGAATTAGTTAATAAACAATTGGCCATTATTTTAGATACAGTAATTTAGTCATGATGGCATTGTGAGACTTGCTACTCAAATACTTACTTCTAAAACTCAAATTAGGAGAAAAGTCTCCAGAAATGCTTCATGCTGATACTATACAGTTGTGTACAGTTATGAATGGGCAACATTTGACCAAGTGCCAACTGTCTATTTAATTTAGACTGCTCAGTTTCTGAACATAACTGTTATAATCATTATTTTCTCATAAATGTAATCATTGTGGGAGAATAGTATACAATAAAACGCATGCACACGCACACACACCTTTTATTATTTTGTTGAGTCTGTGGAAGATTCATGCTATTCTACTGGGTTCTGCTGCCCAGTCCAGTCATTCCCTCCTTAAAGAGGAAGCAGGGCTCAGCTCGACTCGGCTCTGGGCTCCGGCACAAAATCACAAAATCAGCTGACACTTTCACTTCATTATGCCGTCTGTTTGCTTTTCATATGGACTGGAGGCTCCATTTCACAGGCATAATTTGGGATGGTAACATTCTCATTATAACCGTCAACTGTCAACACTTCTGCACTCACCTATAATTTCAGACTCATTTGAATTGCTATTGGCAGTTCCAATGCATGCATTTCATAAAAGAATAAAAAACAACATGCTTTTTTCACAAGCAGTAAGAAACTATGGAGAAGATTAAAGCAGGAAGTAGCACGTTTATGAGATTTCTCAGGTTTGTTTGGCCGTGCATATTGGTGTATTTACTTATGAGCTTTCACATTTTGGAAGTCACCTCGTGTTTTGGGCTATTTAGTGTCTGAGGCTGGTGCCTGGCCTTTCGATGGACACAAACATACCTGTGCTTTGAGAAATTGACCAGAAAGCCCCTGCAAGGGGATGCCATGGCACCTACCCCTGTTCCCTGCATACCTTTGCTGAGCGGTATCCAAGGTGCTTCTAGGACAGCTCCTATTGGCACACAGAGTGTGGTGCTGGGCTGTTGCTGTGGCACTCTGACCCATAACGTAGGCAACCGCAGGGCACAGAGCTGCCAGAGGAATCCACTCCGATCTGTTTCACCCTATAGACAGAGCATTACTAACTTGAATATGTCTGAATTCAAGCAGAAATGCCAATACAGGCCTCCCGGGTGGCGCAGTGGTCTAGGGCACTGCTACGCAGTGCTAGCTGCGCCACCAGAGTCTCTGGGTTCGCGCCCAGGCTCTGTCGCAGCCGGCCGCGACCGGGAGGTCCGTGGGGCGACGCACAATTGGGCTAGCGTCGTCCGGGTTAGGGAGGGTTTGGCCGGTAGGGATATCCTTGTCTCATCGCGCTCCAGCGACTCCTGTGGCGGGCCGGGCGCAGTGCGCGCTAACCAAGGGGGCCAGGTGCACGGTGTTTCCTACGACACATTGGTGCGGCTGGCTTCCGGGTTGGAGGCGCGCTGTGTTAAGAAGCAGTGCGGCTTGGTTAGGTTGTGCTTCGGAGGACGCGTGGCTTTCGACCTTCGTCTCTCCCGAGCCCGTACGGGAGTTGTAGCGATGAGACAAGATAGTAATTACTAGCGATTGGATACCACGAAAATTGGGGAGAAAAAAGGGAATAAAAAAAATAAAAAATAAAAATAAGAAATGCCAATACAGGAATACATACTCAAAAAGAAGATTCACTCCATCTTGCTCTCCTTTAGTCAAACCCATCTGAGGGATCTCTGAGATCCTGGTTCAGAGGTTAGCTTCAGTGGGCCTGTTTACAGACCTACGTTTGTTAATTGAATAACTTCTAAAGGTGCAGTAGTGTTGCAGTAGTGACTATCCTAGGTGTCCCATCCTGTGCACACAGGAAGTGTCTCCGTGTTTTGATGGCCCAGTTATGAGATTAGTTCAACTGGAGGGCCTATGAGAGAGCCTCCTCTCATGGGGCAGAGCTAGTGTAGCGTTCAGAGCCACCCTTTGAAAATATTGTTATAGTTCATAAACATGAGCCCACATCTCTTTCCCTTTCATTTTTCAAAAGCAATCTGTTTTGCCCTTCAAAACAACCAAGAGATCCCCAAAGATCTCAACTCCTATGAGTGAGTCTATGTATGTTTATGTGTATGTGTGTATGTGTGTGTGTGTGCACATCTTTGTGCATGCGCACATGTGTGCAATAGTGGCAGAGCGAGCAACAACAAACGGCATCCGTAGCACAGCATATGTGTGCCTACTTCTCTCCACAGTCTCCCAGTGCTCCCACTCACCCACCCAGCACCTGAACCCCAGTTTACACCTGGTGCCACACACACACACACCACAACACAACACACACACACACACCTAGCAGTGCACATACGTGACCTTACAGTCCCTGGGTAGGCCCAGGACCTGGGATTCGCCTCACTGCTCATACTGGGTGCCCCTGCCCTGAGTGGAGGGTGTACAGAATGGCTACAACAGGCACTGACTTGGTCCCCTCCACCGGTCCTAGACTGGGTGCAATCTGTCACCACACTGGACTGGGAAACTTGGAATGGTTGGTTTAGGTCCAATAACATATGGTATGTTTTGTCAGAATTCACTTTGAATTTGAATGGCCTTAGGGATGATGTTCAAATAATGGTCAAGTCAGGGATTCTTGACGTGAAATGTTTGCAGATCTCTTTGCCTTATAGTTTTTGTGCTAACATACGCTAGTTGCTGTATGATCTGACTCAGACCACCCTGCTCCAGAGTTGTACTCAAGTTTCCATTATACTACTTTGTTTAATATGATTGAGGCTCTCCTCCAGCAACCCAAACCTACAGGGGAGCACCCAAATGGAATTACCTGAGCCTGAGTCCCTCTGCACGTGCTCCTTAGCAGCACAGGCGGAGATTTAGAGGGTAATCCAAGCCGCTGTGTTTATTTTAAGAGCTGATGATTTAGAGACTGACATTAAAAGGAGAGGGCAAACAATTTAAGAGACATTGTGAATGGAAGAGAGGAGTAGGTGTGGGCCGGAGAATCAGGACTTATCTTTCTCCCTCGCTCTCGCGCTCACTCTCTCTCCAGGCTCTGCTGTAAAAAAGCAAAGATGACAGTGAATTAGAGCAATCTGGCCTCCATTCTGCGGTTAGATTTTTATCTGTGGTTTTGGCCCCAGAGAATACAGAGTTGATGCTTACTTTTTTTGCTTGTACTTTTATTGTTGTTTCTGCTCCTTTCATCAGAGTTTATTTAATCTTCTGCTCTGGCTGCGGAATGGGTTCTAGCGAGAGCCGATTCACGCTGGTTCAGGAGTGACCTGGTGGAATATTCCATACCTTGGTCAGAGCTTTCTCTTTTACATGCAGCAGATACTCTACAAATGCTTCGGCCAATTTCGGTTGCCTGGTTACCCAGACTCATTACTCTGGCCAAATGTTTGATTCTTCTCCTCTGAATTTGACTTCCTCCCGGGCCCTTATAGCAGGGGTATTCAGCTCTTACCCTACGAGGTCCGGAGCCGGCTGGTTTTCTGTTCTACCTGATAATTAATTGCACCCACCTGGTGTCCCAGGTCTAAATCAGTCCCTGACTAGAGGGGAACAATGAAAAGACACAGTGGAACTGGCTTCGAGGTCCAGAGTTGAGTTTGAGTGCCTTACAGAATGCGAACACATTCAAACCGTCTGATTGGTCCCAGAAACCAATTGGTTGGGCCAGAGCCAGAACACACATGGATAAAACGATGAGTTGACAATTCGTCATTGGCTTTGATACTGTGGGTAGAGTCGATCCAGTCGCTATTTGTATTTGTATTTATTAAGGACCCCCATGGTGGCATGTCTTGGCATGTCTTGTGGGGTATGCATGGGTGTCCGAGCTGTGAGCTAGTAGTTTAAACAAAAGCTGATGACTTTGTTTTGTACAACGCCCCATGTGACCACAAACGACTTCAATGATGGCAGATTCAGACTGAAGTATGTACAGTAGCGATCGATATAGCAGCCGAAGAATTCCGTGTGAGTGATCAGGCAAAAATGTTGGGGCTAATTCTGACTGTTGGAAGACCTGTTTTGATCTTTGGGCAGGAACTCAAATCCACAACCCTGGCAGCCTCATATGGAAATCCTTCTGATAAGAGACACGATTAACTTAACAATTTGAAGCCCTAGGTTCCTCACAGAGAAGACTCCTGTCTGTGCACTCTGACTCAGATACCTGCGTCACACTCCAATCTCGTAGTTACATTATATTCTGCTCAGCCAAATTACAGTGCATAATATGGTGTGGATTATGTCAAATTGTTTGACATTGATTGAAGACATCTGCTTTGACATCGTGTTTAAACCATCTTGGTTAGACACATTTGATATGTTTCCCAAAACCCACGTTACAAAAAGATGGCTCTATTCACACGTCTCTTTTTCAGGGGCTTTCTATGTGTGATATTATATAGCCTAATGCAAAACAAACTGTTCCAAATTACACACATTATTTTCCCATACTGAATCTTCCAAGGCGTTAATCAAATAAACCTTTCTTTCTCTCTTTCTTTTAACCAGTTTTTTTCTCTCTCTCTCTCTCTCTCTCTCTCTCTCTCTCTCTCTCTCTCTCTCTCTCTCTCTCTCTCTCTCTCTCTCTCTCTCTCTCTCTCTCTCTCTCTCTCTCTCTCTCTCTCTCTCTCTCTCTCTCTCTCTCTCTCTCTCTCTCTATCTCTCTCTCTATCTCTATCTCCATCTCATTTTTTCTCTCAGTGAAGTTGTCCTGGCCAGAACTCTAACTGAAATGGCCTTTAGTACAGAGGCTCTTTTGTGGTTGACTAGCTGTTTGTGAAAAATACCAGGGTTTTTCTCTGCACCTCAGGTCCGTAGCGGTGTTTCTTTTCGGTCTGGTCCGGTAACACTCATGTCCTACACACACTGGGGGCTAAACCTTCAGATTTTATTTTGGTTCGGTTTGGCTTCGAATGTCTTTCCGCTTATTTCTATTTTTTTTTTTACTTCCCTTGTTTTTCCCTTGGCGTTGTGTAGCTTGAACGCCAGCTCTGAGCCTCTCCCCACTCGCCCTGATACATGCAGGCCAGCTGCACCGGACGCGGCTGTGTCGTCTGTGACATTTCGTGAGAGGACATCTGCTCACAGCCCAATCCCTGGCCTCTGAGCCGCCCCATCTCACTTAGCATGCTAGCCGCTGTGTGCGCTCTAACATGAGCTCACCAAGGACAGGGAGACGGCGGGAGTGCAATGTAGAATAATCGGTGAGATGCGCTGGACACATTTTTTCACTAAGAAATCATGCAACGATGCTTTGACGGTGGGTGTGAGGAGCATGTTATGCATACAGTATGCATACTGGTTGTGTATTATTTTGAAATCTGTGTGTATGTTGACAAAATGGCATCCAATAAATTGGGTAATTTTTCAGCCTTGACACAAGGGCACGTGTGTCTCACACACACGCACACACGCACACACGCACACACGCACACACGCACACACGCACACACGCACACACACACACACACACACACACACACACACACACACACACACACACACACACACACACACACACACACACACACACACACACACACACACACACACACACACACACATCCTCATGTGTACTGCAAGCCCTGTCATTACTGCAGTCTTGATGTGGTCAGTGGGTGGCACAGAGGCCTCTCATTATTGTCATTTTATGACAACTTTCACTCTCTCTCAGCAGCACTCCCTCCCTCTCTCATTTCAGCTCCCTATCTTTCTCTCCCCCCTCTGCAGCACAGCCCTCCCTCTCTCCCAGCCCTCTGGAAACCCACATCCATTTCTCTGGCTGCTGGAATGGGAGAGTGTTTGTTTTTAGTGTGTAAACCATACTGAGACATATCCCCAGGGCAGGTCTCATTTGAAGTGTTTTGGCGAGGGGGCAGACAATTTGGTTTCGATTGCAAAAGTATGAAATGGGAGATTCAGCCACGGCATTGTTCTGCACTTTGACAGCGGCTGACAGTTATTGTGTTTAGTTTTGAATAACGGGGGTAGCTCTGATGTGACCCCGTGCCCCAGTGATGTGTGTATTCAGCGTGAGGCTGTTGTTGTACAATACATTAACAACGACTAAAGACTCTGTGTCATTAGTGACGTGGCTATGTGGGGAGAGAAGACACCCTCCAAGGGTCCCTCGCTGTTTAGCTCCGAGGATTTATTACATTACCACTGGTTTATTATACACTGTCATTTATTATCTTACCGACTGCAGTTGAATAAACTAGCCGGATTGAATTGCGACTTTCACACCTTCTCAGAGAGCTATGGGGTGACAGGGTTTATGGTGCTGTTACAGAGGAGTCTCTGTTAACGCCAGGGATTGAGGGAGAGAGGGAGAGTGGAGCGCGAGACAGAGTTAGGAACGGCGGGGCCAAGATACTGTAGAGAGAATGTTGGAAAGGAGAGTGAGTGACAGAGTGAGTGAATGTGTGTGGGAGTGTGAGGGATTGATTTAGAGATAGCGTGTTATGGTGAGCAACATAAAGAAAAATAGAGAGTTACATAAAGAGAGAGAGAGAGTTATGGAGAGAAAGAGAGAGAGAGAAGGAAAGAGAGCGTGTATAGAGGAAGGCCCTGGGGCAGTGGGGGAGTGAGAGCAGGCTGGTTTACCTGAGGACAGGCGGCAGATAAATCCAGTTTGAGCTCAGCCCCTGGGCCCTCACTGTTCCCTGGGTGTGAAAAGATCCTCTCGCCATACCCCTCTCTCCTTCTCCACCCCTCTCCTCCTCCTTTTACTGACACAGGTGTGTTTTAGGAGGGGAGGTGTTTTAGGTGGGATGGGGTGGGGGAGCTGGGTCATCCAGGTGAGATAAGGGCGGAGCATTAGGGAGAAGATGGGAGGTGGCACTGTGACAGGGAGCTGGAGGAGGGCTCACATGAACATGGACCATCAACATAGCAGACTGTACCATGCACCCGTTGAGGCTCAGGGACTAGACTTCCTCATGTCTTTATTCAGGTCCAGTGTCCCAGAGGAAAAGAGCCCTGTGTAGCTGTAGCACCGCTAGAGAAAGAGTATGAGAGTAAGATATAGTAACTTCCTCTCTTGCCTTCCCTCTCCTGTCCCTGTTAGCATGAGGCTGTAATTAGCACTTCTAACGTTGTTAGCCTCTAATTTCATTTCGTAGGAGAAGCCCCATGACTGAGTCTGCTGGTAATGCAGAGAGTTGACTCAAAGTCACAGAGTTTCCCTGTGTGGCTGCTTCCAGGTTCGACCAGGGCCGTAAGTTCATGTGCATGTTCCGCTGGCTAATTAGGATAAAGCCACAGTGGGGTAAATGCTCCTTTAGTCAGAGCCTGACCTCCCCCAGGCTTTAGCAGTGTGAAAGCACGGCCTGTGCCCTCCCTCAATGGGAATTGTTCTTCAGTTTAATTATTTTCCACACACTCTCCTCCAGGCCTGCAGTCAGGGTAAATCCCCAGGCCTTGTGATGGGATTCCCTGCTTGTAATGGGTGAATAGGTTCAAAGCATCAACCAACCAGGCTGAGTGTGTGTAAGTTCAGGTGTAATGTATTATCTCTGCTTTTTGTTCTGTGCGTCTGATAGTAGGGAATCCCTGCGATCATGTCAAGTGGTCATGTCAAGTTCTTCAACCTGAAGAATTCTGTTTATAAGCCGGATCCAGTCAGAGCTCTGAGGTCAAGTAGACAGTGAGGAGGCTCATAGCAGGGCTTCAGAGGCAAGCTGAAATTAGGAATCAGTCAGGACCAATCAGAGAGCCATGAAGAGCTTTTAAGACTGTGCAGGAGCCAATCAAAGAGTGAGAAGCACATTTTGGAATTAGGCTGGACCAATGGGAGGTGGAGGCCAGGTGCAGAGGCTGTCAAGGTCCATCTGTGCTCCTCAGCGCGGTGGGTCTCCTGAGGTCACGGAGCTGAAAATCACAAAGACATGTGGAATGCTGAAGCCTCGCCAACACAAACACTCATTAGGCCCGGCCGACCAGGTCCCATGGACCGTCTCTCAGGGGCAACGCTGCACATTGGGCCGTCCAGTCTCCAGCCCAACTGAGAGCTGTTCCCCTGACGGAGGAGAAGGAGGACAGGTAAGGGAGGTTAAGGGAACTGGTTGCACAATCACTCTGAGAGGAAGACACTAATTAGAGGCCACCTTCAACCTGAAAATAGTATGTTCACCTTCCCTGAGTTCATCTTCTTAGGTGAAGTTGAGGAAAAGAGAAATGCTCAGTTCTATGAAGAAGATGTAGCGTTTTATTATGGGATATTAAAGGAGCACAGGGGGCCGTGAGCTGGTCTATTTGACTTAACCATAAAATGGTCTTTTAAATATGGTCTCTTTAACAAAATCCTAATGGTAATAATTATGGTATTAAACAAATAAACAAAGCGTTTATCCTGGCTGGACCAGTGCTGAGGTGTATTTTCTTCCTATATTCGTAACAGAGGCCCTTTTGGTCCAGCAGAACTCTGTTGGCTGCAACAATAGGAAGGGAGCAGTTAGGGTTTCGCTAGCGGAGAAAAAAAGGATTGTTGAATTATGGGTAAAGACAGCTGAGGCTAACCAGGTTTGGTTGTAGGGTAAAGTGGGGGGCTTATTGAAAAACAAAAGTCTATGACTCAGACACGCACTCAAGGAGAAATTTAGGCTGCAGGCTTTCCCCCCCCACCAAAATTCAATGAAAACACATGGAGTCAAATTATATAAAAAAGAACACCTTCAAAAACATAAAACCCAGGGTTCATTACGGCCAAGAAAATGTTCCACGTATCCTCAGTGTTAATGCCAGAAGAGGAGGGGGGAGGGGATCCATCCTCACATTTGCTATCAATTTAGTGCACTGAAAATAAGCACCAGGTTTCTCTGGAGCCGAATGGAGGAGGAGGAATGTTTTCTCTATATAAAATGGGGAGGGAGAGAGTGAGAACGGGAGAGGGGGTGAAGGGAGAGAGAGCGAGAGAAGACGAGAGAAAGAGAGAAAATGAGGGAAAGAGAAAGAGATGGGGAGAGAGAGAGAGAGAGAGAGAGAGAGAGAGAGAGAGAGAGAGAGAGAGAGAGAGAGAGAGAGAGAGAGAGAGAGAGAGAGAGAGAGGGGGAGAGAGACAGATGAGGCGAGAGAGTATAGCAGTGTAATAATAGCAACCTGGGTAAATGAGAGGGCTCTGGCTGATTTGACCTCAGAGTGACCTGGTTCTGGGCTCAGTCAAGCCTCTCTCCACCTGCTGACCACACATGGCTACAGAGGATCACTCCTGTAGCTATAGTTAACACACAAACAGGCCAAATGTATACATGTCTTCTTAACTTGTATAGACACTATGCACGCCTTCTAACACTGCTTCCCAGCTGCATGACAACAGGAGATATTCCCTGTGATGTCTCTGCATATTTTATGAAGAGGATGTCTTTTGAGAAGACAATCAATATTTTTTTATTTGAATGACATGCTCCCCTCCAGTAGGTTAGGTATTTTAAGGTTGCCTCCATTGTAATATCTTAGAATATGCTGTAATTCCTACAGGATTTTTTTGGTCTTATACTGTGTGATGATGCTGTAATGTTACATGATCGACCTCACCTGATCAGAACTGCATGTCAGCAAACAAAATGGACAAAGACACTGACTCCTCTCACACAAACTCCTCCATCCAAATCTTTCTTCCCGAGACAACATGTTGCTCCTGTGTTGGAGAGCAGACGAAAGAAGAGGCCTGGAGAAAAAGCAGGAGGGAGAGCAGAGAAGGAAAGGGAGAATGTGAGAAGGAGGGAGGGAGAGTAAGAGAGAGACCAGATGTGTCTTTTGTTTAGATTTGAACAGGGCGGAAAGGAAGGGTGTAGGAGTTAGGGCTGAGTGGTGGAGGGGGCTTGGAGGAGTGTTATGAAACCAAACCATTCATAGTTGAGCGGCTGCATGTAGGAAGAAGGCTGTACAGTACGGTATGCGTGTGATTACCTACCAGCAAACCACATTCATTATCCTAATTGCTACAATGGTGCCGGCGGTCGGGACTGAGAGGGGCGACCGAGAGTGAGCCACGCTGTTAACATTTGTTAGCCTCATTGACTCAAGAATTCACGGTCTCTGTCATTTTAGGCAGTGCAGAATGGTGGTGGTATTCTCATACTAGCCTATGGCAGTATAACAATGAAAAGGGATAGGGATTGTAAGCCCATTTTTCCAATGGAATACTGTAGATGTTTTGTTCATGTGGGATCTGTACAGTTGGAGCTAAGCAGATGAACATGCTGACGGTTTTAGCTTAGCACGTGTGATCGTGAGCAGACAGAGACACACAAAACACAAGCTGTTTTCCACCAAATTGAAATCAAACCAATTAGGAAATGGTGCCAATTGTGACCACCCTTATGGTGTATTGTACAGTCGTTTATGAAACACTGTTGGCCATCACCAAATGAGGCCCTAAGTTGCTGAAATCTCTCCATCCCCCTCTCTCTCCAGCTGTGTGTGTGTGTTTGTGTGTTTGTGTGTTTGTGTGTTTGTGTGTTTGTTTACTCTATCTGTCCCTAATCTGGACTTGTGTCAGATTCTTTATGAGATAAGATAATTCCAGTAATATGATTGTGTTAAACAGTCCTGGGCTCTCTGGCTCCACCTCTGAATATTGTGGCTTTCCTCTCCCTTTAGCCGTTAGCTTGACTATGTGCATCATGCGTTTCTACGTTTTGGCCAGAGGAGCTTTTTTCTTCAAACAGTGGAGAAAGCCCTGATCAGGACACAGTCTGTTAGTAGGTGGTTGGCAGGAACTCTCTCTCTCTCTCTCTCTCTCTCTCTCTCTCTCTCTCTCTCTCTCTCTCTCTCTCTCTCTCTCTCTCTCTCTCTCTCTCTCTCTCTCTCTCTCTCTCTCTCTCTCTCTCTCTCTCTCTGGCTGTAGTGTGGTGTAGGGCCAGGGGACTCCTGGGAAGACAAGCCATCCTCTCTGCCTGTCCAAGGTGGCTGCTGCTGAGGCAGCCAAAGTAAATGACTCTCTTCCTTGGACGGCTGTGCTGGGAGATGACTGTAGGGGAGGAAATTCTCTCTGTGTGTGAGTGTGTATGAGTGCAGACTGCATACTGTATTCATGTGTGTGTGTGTGTTTGTATGTTGTACTGGATGAGTACCCTTTGTATAATAATCTGTGTGTGTGTGTGTGTGTTTGTAGCGAAGCTTATTCATTGTGGTTGGTCTTTTTACGAGGGCCAGGAATAGCGGTAATGCTATGAGAGGAATGGGGGCTGCCTGGCTAGCGTGGCGCAGCGGCGCTGCGTCAGGTCACATCGCTGGAGGTCGCATCGCTCATGGATGATATCAAATTTCCTCATCACATCCTCATTGGCTACACCCACCCAGCCCCCCACATTTTCTTGGGGTCACCACAAACCCACAGGATTGAACCAGACCACACACAAGGGTAAAGGCTGGGAGAGAGGAGAGGGACAGAGAGCCAGACAGGGCTTGTAGTTGGATATTTTACAGCGAGCGTGTCGACTGGGGAGGAGGAACAGAAGAGTGGAAAGATGAGGTTATGGATGAATGTGGGTCTGGACAGCTCTAGTGGTCATGGGGAGAGCCCCCAGAGAGAAGGAAGGAGAGAGAGATAGAGAGAGAGAGTGGGTAGAATGAGGGAGAATGAGAGAGAGAGACTTATCTCAGAGGAGAGAGTGGTAACTGGAGATGAGGAGCTTAGCAGGTCTCTGTTGAACCCATGTTAAATGGAGAGGAAATAGATTGATGAATGGAAGAATAGATAGATAGATGGATGGAGGGATGAAAGGCTTTGGTCTGTGGTGGCCTGTTTGTCTGTGGTGGCTGTATCTGTGGTGGCTGTGTCTTTGTCTAGGTTACATGAACATGAGAGAGAGAGAGTGTGTGTGTGGCCACCTCAATGCCACACAGTCTCTTTTACATGTTTTAGTTCACTAACAGGCACACACATGAAGAGCCTCATTCAATAACAGCAAAATGTTTTTGTGTGTCCTTGTGTCTGTCTGTATGTGTGATCCTATGCGTCTCTCTCTCTTTCTCTCTCTCTCTCTCTCTCTGTGGCACGGGGGCTCTCTGGCGGGCTGTGTTTGAAGTGGCTTCTTGGGAGCCTGTGGAGCGTGCTGAAGGTCAGGGGTTACAACAACTGTGCCTCCCAGACCCCCCTACCCCCTCCTCTTCCCCAAACCCCCTCAGCCCCGCTTTCATGTCACACACAGCCACAGATCACTTCCAGATCCCCCCGACATGATAAGGGGTAAAACACTATTGCTTTTTGCTGCCTGCTGTTCTGATGAGTTGAGATATGAGACCACCTCATTTGTATGTGGCGTGTTGAAAAGTCACAACACATGTTTTTATGCCCTTAAAGGCCACACACACACCGTCTGTCAACTGGCCATTGTGTCTCTGTCTTGGTGTATTCCGTAAGTGTTAACAGAGTACACTTCCTTTGGGTTCAGTGTGTATGGTCTTAGTAGGAATCTGGTCTACCACAGTGAAATCTGTCATTTGCTCAGTGAGGTGTGAAATTGTAATGTTGTTTGCATTCACCTGTCTGGAGCTCAGATATTTCTGATAGTTTAAGCATCCCTCGCCCCTTTTCCTACTGTCTATCTCACTCTCCCATTTTCCGTCTGTCTATCTGACGCTCCCCTTTTCCTCCTGTCTATCTCACTCTCCCCCTTTCCTCCTGTCTATCTCACTCTCCCCTTTTCCTCCTGTCTATCTCACTCTCCCCCTTTCCTCCGGTATATCTCACTCTCCCCCTTTTCCTCCTGTCTATCTCACTCTCCCCTTTTCCTCCTGTCTATCTCACTCTCCCCTTTTCCTCCTGTCTATCTCACTCTCCCCCTTTCCTCCTGTCTATCTCACTCTCCCCCTTTCCTCCTGTCTATCTCACTCTCCCCCTTTCCTCCTGTCTATCTCACTCTCCCCTTTTTCTCCTGTCTATCTCACTCTCCCCCTTTCCTCCTGTCTATCTCACTCTCCCCATTTCATCCTGTCTATCTCACTCTCCCCTTTTCCTCCTGTCTATCTCACTCTCCCCTTTTCCTCCTGTCTATCTCACTCTCCCCCTTTCCTCCTGTCTATCTCACTCTCCCCCTTTCCTCCTGTCTATCTCACTCTCCTCTTTTCCTCCTGTCTATCTCACTCTCCCCTTTTCCTCCTGTCTATCTCACTCTCCCCCTTTCCTCCTGTCTATCTCACTCTCCTCTTTTCCTCCTGTCTATCTCACTCTCCCCTTTTCTTCCTGTCTATCTCACTCTCCCCCTTTCCTCCTGTCTATCTCACTCTCCCCGTTTCCTCCTGTCTATCTCACTCTCCCCCTTTCCTCCTGTCTATCTCACTCTCCCCTTTTTCTCCTGTCTATCTCACTCTCCTCTTTTCCTCCTGTCTATCTCACTCTCCCCCTTTCCTCCTGTCTATCTCACTCTCCCCTTTTTCTCCTGTCTATCTCACTCTCCCCTTTTCCTCCTGTCTATCTCACTCTCCCCGTTTCCTCCTGTCTATCTCACTCTCCCCTTTTCCTCCTGTCTATCTCACTCTCCCCCTTTCCTCCTGTCTATCTCACTCTCCCCTTTTCCTCCTGTCTATCTCACTCTCCCCCTTTCCTCCTGTCTATCTCACTCTCCCCCTTTCCTCCTGTCTATCTCACTCTCCCCCTTTCCTCCGGTATATCTCACTCTCCCCCTTTTCCTCCTGTCTATCTCACTCTCCCCTTTTCCTCCTGTCTATCTCACTCTCCCCTTTCCTCCTGTCTATCTCACTCTCCCCTTTTTCTCCTGTCTATCTCACTCTCCTCTTTTCCTCCTGTCTATCTCACTCTCCCCCTTTCCTCCTGTCTATCTCACTCTCCCCTTTTTCTCCTGTCTATCTCACTCTCCCCTTTTCCTCCTGTCTATCTCACTCTCCCCGTTTCCTCCTGTCTATCTCACTCTCCCCTTTTCCTCCTGTCTATCTCACTCTCCCCCTTTCCTCCTGTCTATCTCACTCTCCCCTTTTCCTCCTGTCTATCTCACTCTCCCCCTTTCCTCCTGTCTATCTCACTCTCCCCCTTTCCTCCTGTCTATCTCACTCTCCCCCTTTCCTCCGGTATATCTCACTCTCCCCCTTTTCCTCCTGTCTATCTCACTCTCCCCTTTTCCTCCTGTCTATCTCACTCTCCCCTTTTCCTCCTGTCTATCTCACTCTCCCCCTTTCCTCCTGTCTATCTCACTCTCCCCCTTTCCTCCTGTCTATCTCACTCTCCCCCTTTCCTCCTGTCTATCTCACTCTCCCCTTTTTCTCCTGTCTATCTCACTCTCCCCCTTTCCTCCTGTCTATCTCACTCTCCCCATTTCATCCTGTCTATCTCACTCTCCCCTTTTCCTCCTGTCTATCTCACTCTCCCCTTTTCCTCCTGTCTATCTCACTCTCCCCTTTTCCTCCTGTCTATCTCACTCTCCCCCTTTCCTCCTGTCTATCTCACTCTCCCCTTTTTCTCCTGTCTATCTCACTCTCCCCCTTTCCTCCTGTCTATCTCACTCTCCCCCTTTCCTCCTGTCTATCTCACTCTCCTCTTTTCCTCCTGTCTATCTCACTCTCCCCTTTTCCTCCTGTCTATCTCACTCTCCCCGTTTCCTCCTGTCTATCTCACTCTCCCCTTTTCCTCCTGTCTATCTCACTCTCCCCCTTTCCTCCTAGTCTCTCAGTCTCTCAAGCGTTGGTGTCTCCTTCCCATATCACCATTCCCCCTCGGTAACATATGTTTCCAGTGAGGGGTAGGTGTGTTAAACTCTTTATAATTAATTAGTGTTTCCAAGCGATCAGGACCCCCCCCCCCCCCCCCCCCCTTCTCTCCCAGAGAGCCAGTAGATCACCCAGGGAGAATTAAAGAGGAAGTGAGGTCAGTGGCCCTCTGTCAGGACTCATCAGCTCCCACGTCACCTGACGGGCCACGCCACCCCTCGGCTCAGCTTTACCCCAGGAGCACTAGCAGCTTCATGTCATATGGTACTTAGTCACGCTTCTCTTAGTCCCCTGAGTTAATGGTGGCTCGCGACGCGTGGGCTTTCCTCAGTGGGTGTGCTGCTGTGGTATCTGTGTGTGTGTGTGTGTGTGTCTATCCTTCTGTCTGTCTGTCTGTCTGTCTGTCTGTCTGTCTGTCTGTCTGTCTGTCTGTCTGTCTGTCTGTCTGTCTGTAAACTTTTGATCCTCTACCCTTGACTAGTCATCCAGGCATTGATTTAAAGAATGCTTCAAAATAACATAAAATACAGCTCCAAGCACCTGTTTTATAGAAACCCAGGATACACTACACTACTGCAGCCAGCGTGACATTAACCACAGTCTCTCTCTCTTTTCTCTCCTTCCATGTTGCTGCTGTGACTTCACTGGCTCTTCACTACTGCAGGTAAGAGACCTTTGCTTTCCACACTAGTGCACTGAGACCCCCCCCTTCCTCCTGTTTCCATCCATAGTTCCCATGTTGAGAGACCATTGTTAATTACGGTAATTAGCTAACTAATTAATTAATTGTTATGACCATTGCATTGTTAATGTTGGGATAAAAGTAAAACAAACAAATAAATGACTGCTATCAGTTCAGTTCAACACCTGAAAATAAGTACGTTTCAGAGGTAAGCATTATGAATGGGCATCAGACCTGGGGATTCCAGTATAGCTTCAACACAGAACACACACTTATCCTGTCACTGAAGTCACAGGTAAAGAGTGCTAATGAACACACAGACAAACAAATCTGCCTTTTCTGTACTGTACCTGTTCACACCTCCTGTGTTAGTGTGTGTGGAGGGAAACATTTGATCTTAGTGTAGTGTTGAGTGTGTTGCTCCCTCCCTCGCGCCCCTCCTCCCTCTGTCACTCTTCATAACATTCACTTGTCCTCCTCCTCCTCATCAGCCCAGCTCTGTTTGTGCATGTTTACCTCCAGCTCTCTACCAGATGGTTTCTGTTAAGACTGTACGTTTGACAGCTAGGGTTTTTTATAATATTATTTTAAGTAGTAAGGATTGCATCAACCTAAAGGAATGAAGAAGGACAAGTGGGGGGTAAAAGGAAATTAAAAGAGGGGTGGAATAAAATCCCCAAATGTATTAAAAACAATTATTCCATCACTTGTCAAACCCAAGATTCTGAGTCTTTGGTTGGGTTCTCTGTGTTTTTTTTATTTATTTTTTTATAAATAAGGGACATATAATGTAATATTGATTTAAATCACATCTGTTAGGGTGATTTCATCCACCCCCTCTCCCTCTGCTCTACGTCTCCTGGAAAGGACCAGGGGCTCGGGCTGCCAGAAATAATTGCTTGTTTGCTGCTATTTACTTAAAATCTGTCAAAGCTGGAGAGAGAGGCACAGAAACTGGCAGCCGTGGCCCTACGCAGCGCAGTCATTGTCTCCTGGTAGCGTTCCTGCCCGCTGACTGGGCTCTGTTTGTGTGCCTGTGGGTGCGTGTTTGTTTGTGCATGTGTGTGCCTGTGGGTGTATGTGCGTGTGTGCAGGTGTGTGTGCACGCGTGTGTTTGTTCCTGTGTGTGGCGTACATACATTCTTCCCTGGTTGACAGCAGTAAGTGATACCTGCCCATTAGTAAACTGAACAATGTGGTCCTCGTCATGTGTTTGGCCGGAGGGTGTTGTGTCTGTCTGTTAGTGTTTGAGATAGTCTGGAGGTGACCTCCTTCGAGCACTGTGTTTAATCCAGTGCCATTGCTGTTTAATTTCCACTGTGCTGCTGGTCTGCTCTTTAGTAGCATTAGAGTGATTATGGTGTTGCTGTTTACAGGGCAGAGTCTGGAGCAGCTCTGGCTGAGCTGCTGCTCTCTGCCACTGCACTGTTCTCAGTGTCTCCCCCTCCCTCCCTCCCTCCCTCCCTCCCTCCCTCCCTCCCTCCCTCCCTCCCTCCCTCCCTCCCCCCTTCCTACCCTCCCCCTACCTCCCTCCCTCCCCCTCCCTCCCCAAAGAATCACAAACAATAAACCCTCTGTTACTTTTAACCTCACGTGTTTTCCTTTCTCCCTCTCGCTCACTCCCTCCCTCATGCTGTCTCTCTCTCTCACACGACTGGTCTTACAACATTATGGTTTGTTTGGGTTCTGTCCTCTGTTTGTTCCCTCTCTCAGGCCTTTGGGTCTTCTTAGCTTGTGTCATACTCTAGGATAAAGGCACGCACGCACGCACGCACACACGCACGCACGCACGCACACACACACACACACACACACACACACACACACACACACACACACACACACACACACACACACACACACACACAAACTGTCAAATGTAATTCAGTCACCATTAATATACTCCTCTCATGATTTACTCATTCAACTACATCAGAACTAATACCACTCTACTCCTATCATGAATGACTCATTCAACTACATCAGAACTAATACCACTCTACTCCTATCATGAATGACTCATTCAACTACATCAGAACTAATACCACTCTACTCCTATCATGAATGACTCATTCAACTACATCAGAACTAATACCACTCTACTCCTATCATGAATGACTCATTCAACTACATCAGAACTAATACCACTCTACTCCTATCATGAATGACTCATTCAACTACATCAGAACTAATACCACTCTACTCCTATCATGAATGACTCATTCAACTACATCAGAACTAATACCACTCTACTCCTATCATGAATGACTCATTCAACTACATCAGAACTAATACCACTCTACTCCTATCATGAATGACTCATTCAACTACATCAGAACTAATAGCACTAATGACGATGATGATTAGTATCTAAATACAAAAGCTGTGAGTGTGTGGGAGAGGAGAGCCGTGTGTGTTACAATGGCCTGGCACGAACACTTCATGGCGGGGCTGGGCAGCAGCAGCAGCGATGGGACAGTAAACAGATGTTGCCCTAATCTTCCCCTAATGACATTTGTCCCTCATTCCTCCGTCTTTATGGTAGAGCGGCACACTAGTGACTCCACAGCAGAGGGACACGATGTGTGGCCCACACACAGGCTGAGAGGAGAGGACAGGGACAGCAGGATTGTAGTTGACCATATGATTATCTTAGGTTCATTAGGTTCAGATCAGGGTATTACACCAGACTACGCATATGACATACTGTATTTCAATGATAAATATGAAGTTAATAACGTCAAATGAATGTATTGTTTACATTTACTGCACATTACATTTTCATAATTTAATAGCACATTTAACATCACTTCAGGTGCAGTTTCCAGTGATGTTTTCAGTTCCAACCAATATTGAAGTGGGTTTGCCCTGGAAATAGAGACATAAGGATGAACACAGTTTGGCTGGTAGTAGAGAGACAGTGTAACCTGGCCGTGCACCTAGTAGAGGTGAGGTGGCCTCTGCCACAGGCCACCCTGCTGGCGTGGGGGGCCACCTGCTGGCGTGTGGGGTCACCTGCTGCTCTACATTATTATTAGTAGTATTACACCCAGCCAGTAAGGCCCCTTGTTGTTGTTGTAGAGAAATCTTCAGATATAATGGTGCTTTGTTCCCTGTATTATATGCACACACACACACTCACACACATATCACCAGCCATGTCAGGCTGGATTATATGCGGGGGATAAGGCTCATTCTTATAGCTTCACTGCTGGGCAGTGTTTGCACAGAATGCCAGCATATGGGCAGTGTTTGCACAGAATGCTAGCATATGTGTAACTTCCTTACTTTATTGAACTTAGACCACAGCCTGAAACTCCCTACAGTTCCACACAGAGCTGCAGAAGACCCAGAATGGCCCAAAGTATAAAAAAGCGGGGTTACTTGGTGCCTTCTCCAAAGAATTACCTCACTTAAGCCATTAGGAGCTGCGAGCGGAATGAAAAGCAGACTTGTAGCTCTGCTGTGGAGCAGGAGTGCAAAGAAAGAAGGAGAGATGAGAGAAAGAGAGAGGGATGTGGAGAGAAAGAAGAGACACGAGAGAGAGAGAGCTTTTGAAAGACTTTTATACATTTCTATTTAACCAGATGGGTCAATTGAGAACCAGCACTCATTTACTGTAATTTCCTTGAAATTACTAGGAAAAAACTTTGATTCAACCGGTGTGTGCCTAGTGGGGGGCAGTGGGTTCTGTGGTCTGTGTGTCCTCAGGGCTCCAGCTGGCTCCAGCGGTGGAGATGGATGGAGGTGCTGCAGGGACACCAGAGGCCCACTGTGGCCCCAGCTAATCTCCTCTCCATGCACTGTTTTACACCCCATTGCCCTGGAAGAGAGAGTTTCGCTCCACTAACACACTCATCCAAGACTTGCTCTCTGGGATGGGGTAGTGGAGGGGAGGGGAGGTTAGCAAAACAAGCTCCACATCCTTTAACTCCCTAAATTAACTCCCTAAATTAAGCAAATATACCAAGTAATAAACTGCAGTGGACGCTACTTAAGCAGAAGTAATGCCTTCTGTGAAGATGAGATTCCCCATGCTGTTGTTAACGGTACAGTAGGTCAGTTCTGTAGATTACCTATGCTGCTTTTATTAAACCAGTAGGTCTGTTCTGTAGATTCCCCAGGCTGTTGTTAGTGATACAGTTGGTCAGTTATATAGATTCCCCAGGCTGTTGTTAATGGGACAGTAGGTCAGTTCTGTAGATTCCCCAGGCTGTTGTTAATGATATAGTAGGTCAGTTATATAGATTCCCCAGGCTGTTGTTAATGATACAGTAGGTCTGTTCTGTAGATTTCCCAGGCTGTTGTTAATGATACAGTAGGTCTGTTCTGTAGATTCCCCAGGCTGTTGTTAATGATACAGTAGGTCTGTTCTGTAGATTCCCCAGGCTGTTGTTAATGATACAGTAGGTCAGTTCTGTAGATTCCCCGTGCTGTTGTTAATGATACAGTAAGTCTGTTCTGTCGATTCCCCAGGCTGTTGTTAATGATACAATAGGTCAGTTATATAGATTCCCCAGGCTGTTGTTAATGATACAGTTGGTCAGTTATATAGATTCCCCAGGCTGTTGTTAATGATACAGTAGGTCTGTTCTGTAGATTCCCCAGGCTGTTGTTAATGATACAGTAGGTCTGTTCTGTAGATTCCCCAGGCTGTTGTTAATGATACAGTAGGTCAGTTCTGTAGATTCCCCGTGCTGTTGTTAATGATACAGTAAGTCTGTTCTGTCGATTCCCCAGGCTGTTGTTAATGATACAATAGGTCAGTTATATAGATTCCCCAGGCTGTTGTTAATGATACAGTTGGTCAGTTATATAGATTCCCCAGGCTGTTGTTAATGATACAGTAGGTCTGTTCTGTAGATTCCCCAGGCTGTTGTTAATGATACAGTAGGTCTGTTCTGTAAATTCCACATGCTGTTGTTAATGATACAGTAGGTCTGTTCTGTAGATTCCCCAGGCTGTTGTTAATGATACAGTAGGTCTGTTCTGTAGATTCCCCAGGCTGTTGTTAATGATACATTAGGTCTGTTCTGTAGATTCCCCAGGCTGTTGTTATTGATACAGTAGGTCAGTTCTGTAGATTCCCCAGGCTGTTGTTAATGATACAGTAGGTCTGTTCTGTAGATTCCCCAGGCTGTTGTTAATGATATAGTAGGTCTGTTCTGTAGATTCCCCAGGCTGTTGTTATTGATACAGTAGGTCTGTTCTGTAGATTCCCCAGGCTGTTGTTAATGATACAGTAGGTCTGTTCTGTAGATTACCCATGCTGTTGTTAATGATATAGTAGGTCTGTTCTGTAGATTCCCCAGGCTGTTGTTAATGATACAGTAGGTCTGTTCTGTAGATTCCCCAGGCTGTTGTTATTGATACAGTAGGTCAGTTCTGTAGATTCCCCATGCTGTTGTTAATGATACAGTAGGTCTATTCTGTAGATTCCCCATGCTGTTGTTAATGATATAGTAGGTCTGTTCTGTAGATTCCCCAGGCTGTTGTTAATGATACAGTAGGTCTGTTCTGTAGATTCCCCAGGCTGTTGTTAATGATATAGTAGCTCTGTTCTGTAGATTCCCCAGGCTGTTGTTAATGATACAGTAGGTCTGTTCTGTAGATTCCCCAGGCTGTTGTTAATGATATAGTAGGTCTGTTCTGTAGATTCCCCATGCTGTTGTTAATGATATAGTAGGTCTGTTCTGTAGATTCCCCATGCTGTTGTTAATGATATAGTAGGTCTGATCTGTAGATTCCCCGTGCTGTTGTTAATGGGACAGTAGGTCCGTCCTATAGACATGCATACTGTAGTTTTACTGAAGGATCGTCTTGCTCACATGTACCCCCACACACACACACATACTCCTTTGCCTTCGACTTGTCATTGTGTCTTAAATCTGTTTCCGCTTCATTCTGGATGTGAGGCGACAAGAGGAGGCGCGCTCTATAGACGAAAAGGGGCTGAAAATAACTGCTATTTGTTTGCATATATCAGACAGGCTTAAAAGGCACCCGCTCCTCAACTCCTTCTCAGAGCAGGAGAAGGATGAAATATCCCCCCACTCTTTGAGATAACTAACCCGTGGGAGGTGAGCTAGGTACAGTTAGCCGTGAAAGGGGGAAATGAATGGCATAAATGCCTGTTTAAAACACGTGAGGAGTAGATACATTAGAATAAGCCCACTTTCCTTCAAAACCTCTCCATGAAATATGTGTTCCTTTTCATTATACAGGAGATATGTGTTTACGCCTCGTCAAACTCCATAACTACGGTAACATACTGTACATTATCTGTGTCAATGTGTGGGCACTGTTGGTGTTTGTGATGATAACGACAGTAGGTGTTGAGTTCTAGAATGTATTGTTAAGGTTGACTATTGTGGCAGATATGTGTGTAGGACAACATCCTGACCATAATAGTATTAAACATACCAATATGTCCCAATGAACACACCCGAGCACATGTAATGCGTATACACACACACACACACACACACACACACACACACACACACACACACACACACACACACACACACACACACACACACACACACACACACACACACACACACACACACACACACACACACACACACACACACACACACACACACACACAAACACTGCAAAGTAACACACGCTGTGGTGTCCTGTGCCTGTGTGGCCCAGTGCTGGGATGCAGAGTGAAGCAGGAAATGTGTGAGCCATGAAGGCATGTGTTTATGCTGGCTGCAGCCGGACATCGCCAGCCAGATGGAAAACAGACGCTAGCAGCGCTCTCCCCTTCTCCTTTCTCCCTAGTCCTTCTAGTCAGAGATGACCTGTTCCCTCTTTCTTTTCTCCCGTCTCTCTTAGAGATAATTATTTTTCTCTCTTCTCTCTTAGAGAGAATTCTTATTTCTTAATTTTCTTCACAAAATAGAGGCCATCTGGTTATATAGATGAAGCTAATAAAGCTGCAGTTGCATGGCCATAACACATTACTGACTGTGTAGTAATTACAGCCATTGTTTTGTTTTTGTAGGAAGTGAATTTGACTCTTTTGGCCACCTCACTCACTGGTGTTGGCCACCACCCTGCATTAACAACAACACACTTCCATGGTGTCTCGCTAAACAGTTGAATGGGTTTCAGCGTTTCTCCACTGTAACACGCAGCAATAAACATGACCTGCTGTTTCCCAACATATCTTCTGTGTAGTGATTGGACCCAGGGCCAGTGATGGTGTGAGATGTGTCTGGGTGGTAGAGCTCAGCAGAGTGTGTAGAGGGGAGGGGAGAAGAGGAGAGGCAGTGTGAGAAAGGCATGGAGGGGAGCAGCGTGGTGGTGGGACTGGGGGGCAGCGTGGGCCAGCTGGAAGTGTGCAGTCAGCACAATGTGGTTTTCCAGTTCAGCTCAGTCTGGGAAAATCCATTGCTCTGTTTCTCGTTTAGCCACTAAAGGAACGGCACTCTTAGACACCCGGTAAGGGAGCGAAAGAGAGAAAAAGAGAGAGGGAGGAATAGAAAGAGAGAGAGAGAGAGAGAAAGGCAGCGATGAGGTTATTCTATTTGATTCTGTGTTTTAATGAAACAGTTTATAAGCTGCTGGCAGAACAAAGTGTTGTCGTTCAGTAAAGAAAGGAGGGGCTGAGGGGCCTATTAGAGGTAATGACGCTGATTGAACGGTTTGATGGTCGTCTAAGTTGAATGAAAGAAAGGACCGTCAGGATACAACTTGAAAGCCCCCAATAGTCTACTTCATCCTAAGCACATGCACGTTTTGACCCAAGTACTCCCTTGTTCTTCTCAGAATCACTAACACACTGCTTTTCTTATTGAGTACGTCAAAGCGAGGCGCCTCTCATCCACTGCCATCTTGCTCTAATAGCGTACACCCATAGCGGTCAGTGGGAAATTGGTCCATACACCGGATCCCTGTGGGGGTCAGCTGGAGAGGAGACAGTCTGCGGCCATGCAATGGTGGTCTATATATGGTCTGCATGGTCAATGTCAGTGGGGTCTGTGGGGCTAAGTCTCAGTGAGCGTGTGGATCTGTGTGATTGAGTGATTGAGCGCTTAGTGTTTGAGCTGACAGCCTCAACATGTTAATCCTCCACCACTCCACACAGCAGCTCTTCCACAGCAGAGTAGGGGACAGCTAGGAGGATTTCAGTAGTGATTTGTCAAAAAGCTCCTTAATGATTTAATCATTTGAGATTCATTTGCTGTAATACACAGGGTCTGTACACACTCAGGGCTGATGTGAGAGTCGTGATTATGGCGTTGGATTAAAGACAGGGTTGTGCTTTTCTGATTGGGGGCAGGGTCTGTGGTAGAGGTCAGCAAGGCTTGTTTGGAATTAGATGATCCTTTTGGTTTGAGAGGGGATCCAGGATCCACTCTGGCCCAGGCCCTCTTGCACGCAATGTTATGAATTACCTTCACTAAATATCCACTTGCTGTGATTTAGGGTGTTGATGCTCGAAAAGTACAAATGTACCAAAAAACTGATAATCTCATATAGCTCAGTCACACCCCTGCTTCATATTATCTCTCTCTCTCTCTCACTCTCTCTCTCTCTCTCTCTCTCTCTCTCTCTCTCTCTCTCTCTCTCTCTCTCTCTCTCTCTCTCTCCCTCCCTCTCTCTCTCTATATATATATATATATTAGAGGTCGACCGATTAATCGGAATGGCCGATTAATTTGGGCCGATTTCAAGTTTTCATAACAATCGGAAATCGGTATTTTTAGACACCGATTTGGGCGATTTTTAAAATATATTTTTTTACACCTTTATTTAACTAGGCAAGTCAGTTAAGAACACATTCTTATTTTCAATGGCCTAGGAACGGTGGGTTAACTGCCTTGTTCAGGGGCAGAACGATAGATTTTTACCTTGTCAGCTCGGGGATTCAATCTTGCAACCTTACGGTTAACTAGTCCAACGCTCTAACCACCTGCCTTACATTGCACTCCACGAGGAGCCTGCCTGTTACGTGAATGCAGTAAGAAGCCAAGGTAAGTTGCTAGCTAGCATTAAACTTATTTGATAAAAAACAATCAATCAATAAATCAATCATAATCACTAGTTAACTACACATGGTTGATGATATTACTAGTTTATCTAGCGTGTCCTGCGTTGCATATAATCGATGCGGTGCGCATTCGCGAAAAAGGACTGTCGTTGCTCCAACGTGTACCTAACCATAAACATCAATGCCTTTCTTAAAATCAATACACACGTATATATTTTTAAACCTGCATATTTAGTTAATATTGCCTGCTAACATGAATTTCTTTTAACTAGGGAAATTGTGTCACTTCTCTTGGAAGAGAGTCAGGGTATATGCAGCAGTTTGGGCCGCCTGGCTCATTGCGAACTGTGTGAAGACTATTTCTTCCTAATAAAGACAGCCAACTTCGCCAAACGGGGGATGATTTAACAAAAGCGCATTTGCGAAAAAAGCACAATCGTTGCACGACTGTACCTAACCATACACATCAATGCCTTTCTTAAAATCAATACACAGAAGTATATATTTTTAAACCTGCATATTTAGCTAAAAGAAATCCAGGTTAGCAGGCAATATTAACCAGGTGAAATTGTGTCACTTCTCTTGCGTTCATTGCACGCAGAGTCAGGGTATATGCAGCAGTTTGGGCCGCCTGGCTCGTTGCGAACTGTGTGAAGACTATTTCTTCCTAATAAAGTCAGCCAACTTCGCCAAACGGGGGATGATTTAACAAGAGCGCATTTGCGAAAAAAGCACAATCGTTGGACGACTGTACCTAACCATAAACATCAATGCCTTTCTTAAAATCAATACACAGAAGTATATATTTTTAAACCTGCATATTTAGCTAAAAGAAATCCAGGTTAGCAGGCAATATTAACCAGGTGAAATTGTGTCACTTCTCTTGCGTTCATTGCACGCAGAGTCAGGGTATATGCAACAGTTTGGGCCGCCTGGCTCGTTGTGAACTAATTAGCCAGAATTTTACGTAATTATGACATAACATTGAAGGTTGTACAATGTTACAGCAATATTTAGACTTAGGGATGCCACCCGTTAGATAAAATACGGAACGGTTCCGTATTTCAATGAAAGAATAAACGTTTTGTTTTCTAAATGATAGTTTCCGGATTCGACCATATTAATGACCAAAGGCTTGTATTTCTGTGTGTTATTATGTTATAATTAAGTCTTTGATTTAATATTTGATAGAGCAGTCTGACTGAGCGATGGTAGGCAGCAGCAGGCTCATACGCATTCATTCAAACAGCACTTTCATGCGTTTTGCCAGCAGCTCTTCGCAATGGTTCAAGTATTGAGCTGTTTATGACTTCAAGCCTATCAACTCCCGAGATTAGGCTGGTGTAACCGATGTGAAATGGCTAGCTAGTTAGCGGGGTGCGCGCTAATAGCGTTTCAATCGGTGACGTCACTCACTCTGAGACTTGGAGTAGTTGTTCCCCTTGCTCCGCTGCTTTTGTGGAGCGATGGGTAACGATGCTTCGAGGGTGGCTGTTGTCGATGTGTTCCTGGTTCGAGCCCAGGTAGGGGCGAGGAGAGGGACGGAAGCTATACTGTTACACTGGCAATACTAAAGTGCCTATAAGAACATCCAATAGTCAATGTATATGAAATACAAATGGTATAGAGATAAATAGTCCTATAATTCCTATAATAACTACAACCAAATTGAACATTTCATTATTTATTTGAGGCTAAATTGATTTTATTGATGTATTATATTAAGTTAAAATAAGTGTTCATTCAGTATTGTTGTAATTGTCATTATTACAAATAAAATAAAAAAATTGGCCGATTTAATCGGTATCGGCTTTTTTTGGTCCTCCAATAGTTGGTATCGGTATCGGCGTTGAAAAATCATAATCGGTCGACCTCTAATATATATATATATATATATAGATCTCATATCTCTCTCTCTCTCGCTCTCTCTCTCTCTCTCTCTCTCTCTCTCTCTCTCTCTCTCTCTCATATATAGATATCTCTCTCTCTCTCTTTCTTGTTCTATTACAAACACACACACACCGACTCATTGGATCAGCTGGTTGCTCTCTGATAGCTGGTCAATAATCTGTTCTGACCCCGTGTCCTGTCACTCTGAGCTCTAAAGCCACAGGTCTTAAAGGGCCTCTGTCTCTCTCTGTCTCTGACCCCAGGTCTTAAATGTTCTCATCTCCCTGGGGGCCTTTGTCTCTCTCGGTCTCTGACCCCAGGTCTTAAATGTACTCATCTCTCTGGGGCCTCTGTCTCTCTCTGTCTCTGACCCCAGGTCTTAAAGGTGCTCATCTCCCTGGGGCCTCTGTCTCTCTCTGTCTCTGACCCCAGGTCTTAAATGTTCTCATCTCCCTGAGGCCTCTGTCTCTCTCTGTCTCTGACCCCAGGTCTTAAAGGTGCTCATCTTCCTGGGGCCTCTGTCTCTCTCTGTCTCTGACCCCAGGTCTTAAATGTGCTCATCTCTCTGGGGCCTCTGTCTCTCTCTGTCTCTGACCCTCCCTGGGGCCTCTGGATCTCAGCCAACTCTCAGAGATACCGACTGCTTTGGCCTGGATCATCAATACTCCCAGTTTACTATGTTAGCAGTACGTGGTAAATGTTTCAGTCAACTCCTATGGAAAGTCTTGCTTCAGTGTTGGCTGTGTAAAACCACCTGTGAAGTGTGTTTTTCCTGTCTTCCCCTCCGCCCACGCACTACCAACCTTTGATCCTGCCCTGTGCTCCCATTGGACTGATTTATATATGTTGAATGTAAAGGGCCCTGCTGACATAGAAGAGAAGAGTTTACCGTTTGAAGACAAGTCTCATTCACCACTATTCTAACGTTGAGGATCAAGTGAATGGTACAGAGGATTTGGAAACGATGGCCAAAAACCTTCATTGAGGCGTGAGAGAAGAAGAGGTGAAGGAAGAAGAGAAGAAGGGAGGAAGAGCCTGCATGGAAAGATCCAGCTTCTCATATCGCACCAATTAAAGGAACATTCAGGAGCCGGTTTCTGCTGAAAGCATTTCCAGACCTTCCTCTCTCTTTTTTTCCATTTCATCTTACGATCCCAGTGGGGTGACTATCGGTGAGGTATTTCCTGCAGTAAGTTTTCTTCAAGCTCTCTCTCACCCTGCCCTGGGAGCTGTGAACTGGCGCAGGCGCCCAGACTGCTATAGGAATGGTCTCCAGCCTAGAGAAACACAAGCTCTCTTCACTCACGTCCTGAACCCTCCTCTCCACAACCACGACAGAGACACAGCCAGTCCTTTATTCTCTCATTCCGCCACGCTAGAGAAGGAACATGAGATGTGGCTTGGTCCTCATTGGTTTGGAGATTGGGAAGTGTATGACTTATTCAGTTCCAAATGAATAGATCCTCTAGTCTCTTGCTCTGGCTCTCTGTCTAGTGCTGCATGGGATGAATCACTTCAGCTAAAATCATCTTCCCCTGCTGTGAGACTTTTGTTGACATGAGTACAATATGTGAAAAACATACTGTACTTGCCTTAACGCTAGTACTTGCTTGTAATTTGTGATGTGAAATCCCCCCTACATTCTCCCATCTCCACCTTTCATCCAGCAAGTCTGTCAAAAGAACCCGGTTGACCTATGGCCCCCATGGATTGATGAATGCTCCAGATGCATGGCGATCTCCCAATGAAACCGTTTTTCCACGGCTCATAAAGGCATAAAGGGATAACAGGAAGTGAATTGGAGAGCGGAGGACAGCGGGACTCTTACCATTGAATGGATCTAAGTGCAGATCCCTAGCGGCCCCAACATAGAGCCAGGGGGGACGCCAGGTTTTTGTGTTTTAGTAGCACTGGCTGATATGTTGGATCCATCTCCCTCCATATGTCCTGAGAGTGCCTCTGGTTCCCCCTCTCTCTGGGAAGAGGACCACCAGCCTCCCTGTTCACCTTGGTCACAGGCTCAGCCTCTGCGAGGAAGAACAACTGATTAGCTATCAGTCATTTGTACTCAACAGCCAGGGCCGTTATTTTACCAGGGCTGTTAGTTTCAGCCCCGCCACTCCTCTCCTCCCCAGCCAGAGAGAGGTAGAAAAAAAGACACTATTAGACTGGAGCCCATCCTGTGTTTACATGAGATGGGAAACAGCTATGGACTTTTTCTCCTTTCTTTTTCAGCTCCTGCATTTTTGTGTAGGTGTGGTGAGAAGCCCACATCTGCAGTTTTGAGCGGCGGAATTTGAAACTCAAGCAAAATATACAGGAGGGTTCTTTTCATCAAGAGCGCTTCCACAAACAGAAAAGAGAAAGAGACAGGGAGATGACCATTAGTCTGTTCTTTCCTTAATTCCACTGGAAGATAAGTGAAATCACATGTTGGCTGTGGTTGAGGAAAAACAGAGAAAGGAGAAAGGAAGGAAAGATCTATTGAAGAGCACGATGAGGAGGAAGATACGATTGATGAGGGGGAAGTAGAAGGTTTGATAGGTAGTGGGGATTGGGGACAATGCATAGTCCATTTCATTTCATTGCATCATCATCGTCATCCCAGCATGTATGTATCTGCTGATTCTTTACTCATAGACTCTGTAGAACCTAAAAGGGTTATTCGGCTGTCCCCATAGGATAACCCTTTGAAGAACCCTTTTTGCTCCCAGGTAAAACTCTTTTGGTTACAGGTAGAACCCTTTTGAGTTCTATGTAGAACGCTTTACACAGAGGGTTCTACATGGAACCCAAAAGAGTTCTAGCTGGATCCAAAAGAGTTTTACCTGGGAGCAAAAAGGGTTCTCCCATGGGGACAGCCAAATAACTTTTGGAACCCTTTTTTCTAAGTGTGTAGCATCCCTCTCTGTTCATTTTATTGGTGGTCTGTCCCCAGCCACAGTGGAGCCAACCACCATCCGTTACATATCCACAGACGCCTCTGCAGCGGTTTTACACGACCACTCCAGCTATTAAACCAGAGCATATGATCATCACTCCTTTCACCGTCCTTTTGTTGATTGGCCACTCCTTGGACGGCAGCCAATGGGAGCGATAGGGTGGTCCGGGCCACAGTGAGAGGGATGAGGGGTTAACCAACCACGGTGAGTGGCAGCCCGTGTGCCGCCCTGCTCTCCTCTTTGCCCATCCTTGAGCATGCCCTGCAGGCGGCCCTCTAATCCAGAGCCAGCAGTAGTACGGCTTCTGGTGCCAGTGGTAATGAAGTCCTGATTTGATTATGATGTGTAATGGGCATAGCAACAGACTGTGGCCGGCTTAGTTTGTGCTCCCCTTACAGAACTAGAGCCCTGATGTTCTTGTTGTTACACTGAGGGCTCGGATCACACACAAACCACAAATCCACAAATCCACACACACACACACACACACACACACACACACACACACACACACACACACACACACACACACACACACACACACACACACACACACACACACACACACACACACACACACACACACACACACACACACACACACAACCATCCTCTTTCACAAGTGGCGTATCAAGCAGTTTGAAATAGTTTTAGCTGTAGACTACACACTCCATCCTCTAGTGTTCACACCATGGAATGGCTGTGTGTTAGTGTGTGGTATTGTGTTGAGTGTATGCTCATGTCTCTGTGTGGACGTCCAGTATGTTTGTGTTTTGGCCCAGATGGTCAAGCTTAGTTAGCATGATGACCGTTGTAATGGACTGATGATAAATCCAGACAAAGTTTTCTTGGATTTCCTTTCTCCTCCATGGTTTGGCCAGCAGGGCGTGTCCTGGGCCGTGTCCTGGGCCGTGTCTATATATGGAGGGAAAGTGGGTCACCACCACTAGATCCAAACCTGGGAGGCTGGTGAGAGGAGCTATAGGAGGACAGGCTCATTGTAATGGCTGGAATGGAATAAATGGATCAAACGCATCAAACATATGGAAACCATTGCAGCCAGTAAACACATGCAGTGATGAGCCAATGAGCCCGTCCTCCTATAGCTCCTCCCGCCAGCCTCCACTGCTCTACACACACTGAGAACTACAGAGAAGCTACAGGGATGGACCTGTTGTGTCTTTCTCTCTCCCCTTCATCAACTCTCCTCTCTTCAACTGCCCCCTCCTACCTTCTTCCTCTCCTCCCATCCCCATTTCTCGCAAGTCCGTTTTGTCTGTTTTTCTTTCCCCTCCGTATGTTCTGTTTTTTTCCTTTTGCAATTACAGTAATATGTAACATCAGGCGTGGTGAGATTTAGGGCTTTACCTTACATAACCCATGGATTTAGCTGCAGGGTTTTAAGGCTTCTCTGAGCCGCTGAGCTTGGGGCAATTGGGCCTCTTTCAAATATTTTCAAATGGCTGAAATCCCCAAAGGGCCCATGAGCATGAGGGATAGGAAGGCTTTGAGGGCCATGATACAGAGGCCATCATTATATTGTATTACCGCCTAGCCTGATCCATTTGCCCCGCTGCACTCCAAAATAGAGTACGCGGCATCACCTCCATGTTAACACACACACACACACACACACACACACACACACACACACACACACACACACACACACACACACACACACACACACACACACACACACACACACACACACACACACACACACACACACACACACACACACACACACACACACACACACACACACACACACAGACATAAGCAGTAAGCAGCAGTGATTGATGAGCGGCGGTGAGCGAGTCTAGCTAGCCTAGCGTTTCTACAGCCCATCTCCATCCACGTTCTCTACACTTTTCATAGACACTTCATAGACACAAAAATACATTGGCCCTGATCCTGGTAAATACATTCCACATAACTTAAACATTGTGCTAAAAGCATTTCTCTCTCTTTCTCTTAAACACACACATACACTCACACCCACTTTTCCCCAGAGAGTGCCGAGGGTGTACAGTTGTATGTGTGTGTAGAGTAGGCCTACATATGTGTGTTTCGCAAGTGTACAGCTCTTGGCAACTTTTTTATTCATTAAATTTAATTTGATATGACTTTATATTCAACTGAAGTCGGGAAGGGGGGTTCGGGCTTGGCTCTGGAACACCACGCCAACCAAAGCCTGTTTTTATTCCTCCGCTAGGGAGTCCAAACCGGACAGGCCGTAAATTTGAAATAATGAACCACCCGGGCAAACGTGGTGAATCGAGTATGGAGGGAAGGGCACCAAGGAGAGGAACACAGCTGAAGCTGATGGAGAGAGAGGACTGGAGGGATAGAGAGAGAGGGATGAAGGATGTGTCAGGGTGTTGTGCGGGGGTGGTGGGGAGGAGATAGAGGGGGGAGATACTCAGAACTGCATGGGCGTTATAGGGGATGTTATGTTATGTCACAGGGGGGTTAGTGTTATTTAGCAGGAAAAAGCCTGCGTCTTCAGGGGAATTTTAATTTCTGAGATGCGAGGTCCTGAGCTGGGGGAAGTTTTAAGATGTAAAGCTGTAGGGATTACGTCTGTAAGAGGGGAGGACAGGAGGGGAGAGAGACAGGGAGCGAGGATGAGGCCACATGGGTTGCCCTCGGAGATGACTCTGGTCAGCGGGGCTCTCAGCGGGTCAACACAGGGCTTTGGACAGGGGAAAGTTGTGTCTTCTTACTTACAGTACACGCCATGGGAAGATGATGTGGAGATTAGAGCAGCAGGACCACTGGGCAGCAGCAGAGCTAGGCAGGCCAGAGCATCTAGAGCCACTGCCTTTTGGAGCCACATAGGGAATATACTGCAGTAGAACTATTTGTTGATGACACTACTGGACTGATTAAGACTATGAACCATATTGTCTATCAGACTACGTTCAGGCCCATTGAAGTGAACAGTTTGTACAGTATTAGTGTGATTCAGTGCAAGTGCTATAAACTATGTAGGTATCACATTACATACAATGCACAGCCTAGTTTTCTCACTTTTTGGAGCGCTTGGGATGTGTTTTTGTTCTGGTTCTCTATCAAGATTTCTCTCTCCTTCTCTTCCCTCCCTCAAGCCCAATCCCTCCTACAGTTTTTTTTCCTGATGTTCTTTTTTTCATTTTTACTGTTCTTCCTGTGTTTTAACAGGCTTTTGTAGCTCTGCAGCTGCAAAATAGAACGAAAGCAAGGGATGGAAAGGGGGAGTTAGAGAGGCAGAGAGAAAGAGAGAGAGGTTGAGGAGGAGGGAAAGGGAGGGAGCAGGAATCGAATCATGAAATGAGGACCACATTTCCATACCGACTTGAAATGTGGACTTTTCATTTTTTATAGTAGTGGTGCGCTCTCTCTCTTTCATTCTTTCTCTCTCTCTCTCACTCATTCTATCTCCTCTCTTCTTTCTCTCTCCTCTCTCCTTTCTCTCTGTCATATTGAAGTGCTCTATGCAGCTGTTAGTCAGTAGTTTTCTGTTTGTTTGTCTCTTACTCCCTTCCCTCTGGCTCTCCCTCTCTCTGCCATTAGCTCATGTAAACTTTGCTTTTCGTCATGCTTTTTTCCAGAGAGGAGTGCCTCTGCTTTTCATTAAAGTCAAAAAAGCAGATCCCCTTTCACCATGCAGAGCGGACGCCATTTTACCTTGCCTCCTTCTCCTTCTCCCCCTCGTCTGAGGGCCACGGTGTCCTGAGCCGTTTGTTTTGTCCACGCAGCCCTGAGCAAACTTTCCCCCGCCAGTGTTTGTTGAGCTTTCCGGCATGAGTGTCTTGAATTGATAGGGCTCCCTCTGTGTTGTGGCCATTACGACACACACTCTCTCTCCTCGTATGATAACATAGCCGACCGCACGGAGGCCCAGACCCCATCCAGCTCCCATCCAGCTCCCACCAGGCGCTGCAGCGCCCGCCGAATGTGTTTACTGTGTGCATTCCTCAGCATGAGAGAACGCTGCCCAGAAATGGCCCACAGAAACACCAGGCAGGCTGGCACCCTCTGGCTGGGCTCTCTACGGGGAAGGTCCCTGAGTGGTGAAAAATACGACAAGCCATGCAGCTCTGACTGAGGAGGCTCTCTGTGTGATCCCAATGTAACAGAGTGGCAGGTGAACTCTTTATGCCCCTCTCTGTCCCCTTTACTTATCCTAACAATCCCTCACTAGTAAAATACAAAATACATGATTTCGGCCGACTATTGTGTGGAAAGCTTTCTTTTGCTGTGCCCTGCTATGCAGTGTAGTGCCGTCCTGTGCAGACTAGTGCTGTTCTGTGCCTCAGCTCCACTGACAGTAGACAGTGTGGACACTCTGACAGCCAAGATTGAGACCAAACACGGGCTCATGGGAAGGCATGTTGAGCCCTCGGGTGACTGAAGGCAAGGCTGGCTGTCACATGTTATTCTGAGGCCTCAAAACAAACAAACACACACACGCTATGGGTCCCTGGTGATTGTGCACAGTGTGGACCTGGCACAGGTTGTGTGTAGCGCTTCATTGCACTTGCTCCTGACCTGAATACACAGACGGCACCAGGAGCCCTCCAGGGACCACCAGGCTCATCCGGAGCCACAGGAAGTATAGCAAGAGACCAAGCAGAATGGAGTTATTTTATCTCCACTCGATTCTCTTGGTTCCTTTAACTGCCTCTCCCTTCCTCTCTCTCCTTTATTGTCATCTACTGTCATTTTGTCTGCTCCCTCCCTCCCGCCTTCCCTCTCTTTCTCCTTCCTTCCCTCCTGCTTTCTCAACCTCCCCCCATCTCTCTCTCTCTCTCCCTCTCTCCTCATATAAAGCTGTTTTTCATAAACCCCTGGCTGCAGCAGAGATCCCAGAGGCGTAGTGTGAAACACTAGACTTTTCTGAGCTGTTGCCAGACAGATGCTGGCTCCTCAGGTCCTCACTAGCAGATCCTTCATGCTTCTCCATTTGACATTTAGGGTTAGCCTAGCCCTGCCCTGCCCTGCCCTCTCACTGGTACAGTACTGTTTCTCCATCCTACAAAGGAAAACTATGGGATCCCTCTTTTGTTATATGAGAGAGGCTCTCTAATCTTTTGTTTACAGCTTTTCTTCCCTTCTCTTTCTCTTTGTCTCCATCTCCCTCTTTCTCTCTACAGTTGAAACATGGTAGAACATGTCTGATTTGAAGATGAAGTGGTTCAAGAGATGATGATGGTGATGATTGATAATGATTTGTTATACATATTATATTGTTAGTGGATTGTCATTGATAATCTCTTATTATTGAGGTGATTTTCTGAGACCGGGGGAAGCAGGAAGGTATTACAGTCTTATCTGGGTTAATAAGTTAATAGATGGTTTGATAGATGGAATAAATCTCCAATTATTGGCTTTACAATGAGAGCAGCTGAGTGCTTCCATAAGCTGAATGATATGAACTAAGCCTTGCAGCAGTACTTTATGAGGTCACATCACTTACTCATTCAGCTATGCATACAGTATACCCACACACAGGCCCCACTCAGTCACCATTGTTGTTATGTCAGCAACATAGCTTATCGAAATCCTACTCAGCTTTGGGCCTGTGCTCTCTGGCTGAAACCTGGGACTTGACTGTAACCG